>NC_069504.1:756231212-756426212 GCF_027579735.1 Bombina bombina
CGGGGGATCCCTCGCTTGCGCCGCAAACTACGCTCTTTATCGGATCGCGCCCCAGGAGTATAATTCTCAGGAGTAATGGGCCGTGGACTCTAACCACCTTTATGAAATAAATGAATTTTAATAAAGTACCTTGGTGATAAAAGGATTAATATAAAGGGGAAAATACCTCTAGGTTAATAACCTAGGGTGTCTAAATTCTATAAATATATACATTTGTGTAGTTGTTTTAGTGTTAACCCCTTTGCCCAAAAAGACGTATATATATATATATACATTGTGCGGTACTTTAGCTATTGTACCACACAACCTATATATACATCGGAGCTTCAGGAAGCTCCAGCAGTTTCTGCTGTAAAGTTACAGCCGAGAGCTGACGTTCCTGAGCTCCAGGCATCTTGCCTCATATGGAACCGGAGACTTAAGATGGGGGTGACCAGTGGGGGGTGAGGGAGGGGAGATAGTTGTTTGTAAGGGATCAGGTGTTTGTAAGTGTCAGGTGGGAGGGTAAATCTTTACACTAAAGTTAACCTTACAAGCTACCTAAATAACCCCTTCACTGCCGGGAATATTAGAAGTGTTGTGCGCATATGCAATTAGCAGCATTCTAAATACCAAAAAGCAATGGCAAAGTCATATATGTTTGCTATTTCTGAACAAAGGAGATCCCAGAAAAGCTTTTACAACCATTTGTGCCATGATTGCACAAGCAGTATGTAAATAATTTTAGTAAAAAACCCAAAG
Source organism: Bombina bombina (assembly GCF_027579735.1). Taxonomy (NCBI): domain Eukaryota; kingdom Metazoa; phylum Chordata; class Amphibia; order Anura; family Bombinatoridae; genus Bombina; species Bombina bombina. Next base: position 756,231,954 of record NC_069504.1, read on the forward strand.
TTTGTAAAAAAATTAACAATTTTTTTTTATTTTATTGCATTTGGCGGTGAAATGGTGGCATGAAATATACCAAAATGGGTTGTCTACTCAAAAATATATATACTTTTGACAGGTAAATAAATAAAAAAGACCGCTGCTTCTTAACTCCTATTTCCGGCAAGCCGGAAGGCTCGCGCAAAATAAGCAGCATCCACTGCTTGGAAAATATACCCCCAAGGCTCTATTTTTGTTTAAATGAAGTGATAGCAAAAATGCTAAAAATTCTCTGGTATTTTTGGCGTTTTTCTCTGGAAGTCCCGGTAGTGAAGAAGTTAAACCAATAATTCCATCCTTAGTATTATTGTTTATAAATATGCTATAAATAATTTGGAAATCTAGACATATTGGTTTTTCCAAAAATCAGGACAACGCAATGGGGCCCATTTATCAAGCTCCGGATGGAGCTTGAGGGCCCGTGTTTCTGACGAACCTGCAGGCTCGCCAGAAACACCAGTTATGAAGCAGCAGTCTAAAGACCGCTGCTCCATAACCTGTCAGCCTGCTCTGAGCAGGCGGACAGACATTGCCGCAATTCAACCTGATCGAGTACTATCGGGTTGATTGACACCCCCTTGCTGGCGGCCGATTGGCTGCAAATCTGCAGGGGGCGGCATTGCACCAGCAGCCCACAAGAGCTGCCGGTGCAATAATGAATACTGAGAGCGTATTGCTCTCCGCATTCAGCGATGTCTGTCGGATCTGATCCGCACTCTCGGATCAGGTCCGACAGACCTTTCTTGAATAGGCCCCATAGAATCCATTTGGAGGATTTTCTTTAGCTACACTAGTTTTTAAAAATGTTTGTAAAGAAAACTGCAAAAAAATGTGTTTTTTTTTATTATTTCCCAGTTTTTGAGTATTACATTCTTATTTCTTGTTATTTTATATACCCAAATAAGGTGTCACTAGAAATCCCTGTTTCTCTTGTATGGTGTATCCAGTCCACGGGTTCATCCATTACTTGTGGGATATTCTCCTTCCCAACAGGAAGTTGCAAGAGGACACCCACAGCAGAGCTGTCTATATAGCTCCTCCCCTAACCCCCACCTCCAGTCATTCTCTTGCAACTCTCGACAAGATAGGAAGTCTCAAGAGATATGTGGTGACTTAGTGTAGTTTTACCTTCAATCAAGAGTTTGTTATTTTTAAACGGTACCGGCGTTGTACTGTTTTACTCTCAGGCAGAAATAAGAAGAAGAATTCTGCATGGAGGTTTGTAACTAAGGTGCATTGCTGTTCTCACACATAACTGAAGAGTATGGGAAAACTTCAGTTGGGGGAACGGTCTACAGATTATCTGCTTTGAGGTATGTTCAGTATTTTTATTTCTAGAGAGATGAATAAGTTCTAGAAAATGCTGACAGAGCCTTGTGTATTTGAGGTAAGCTAGATGCAGTGATTTAACAACGACTGGGATCATGCTTACAAAACAGGGTAATACTCATGTTAATACTCATATTACTTAGTGACAAAACTTTTACAGGTTTTCATAAATAAAATGTTTTTTCTCTGAGGGAGATGTCTTTATTTGGTGCCTAGTTTCCACATGGCTAGTCAGATACTCCTAGGAGTACTTTCTTAAGGCCCTTCTGACTTCCAGCACATGGTGGGAGGGGCCTATTTTCGCGCTCTAGATGCGTAGTTTCCTGCAGACTGAGACATCCAGCTTCCCTAGAGGAGTCCTCTGGCATCAGTGGACCATCATAAAGGGTTTATTTCTTCACCAAATCGTATTTGAGGGCAGGTAGGAGCCTCAGCAGAGCTGTGGCAAGGTGCTCAACTGTCTTTTACCAGTGGTTGACGTTTTTTAAATCCGGTTTGGGGGCTAAGGGGTTAATCATCCATTTGCAAGTGGGTGCAATGTTGCTTTAGTCCCTTACACATACTGTAAAAATTTCGAAGACTTTACTGTATTTTTACACTGTTTTGCAGTTTAAGTGCTAGTTTTTTTCTCTTAAAGGCACAGTAACATTTTTGTTTAATTGCTGTTTCACCTTTATTAAAGTGTTTTCTAAGCTTGCTTGTCTCATTACTAGTCTGTTAAACATGTCTGACATAGAGGAAACTCCTTGTTCAATATGTTTGGAAGCCATTGTGGAACCCCCTCTTAGAATGTGTACCAAATGTACTGAAATTTCTATAAACTATAAAGACCATATTATGGTGCTTAAAGATTTATCTCCAGAGGATTCTCTGACTGAAAAAAGGGAGATTATGCCATCTAGCTCTCCCCATGTGTCAGAACCTATAACTCCCGCTCATGTGACGCCAAGTACATCTAGCGCGTCTAATTCTTTTACCTTACAGGACATGGCGGCAGTTATGAATGCTACCCTCTCAGAGGTATTGTCCAAACTGCCAGGGTTACAAGGAAAGCGAGACAGCTCTGGGGCTACAAAAAATACAGAGCTTTCTGACGCATTAATACCTGTGTCCGATATACCCTCACAATACTCAGAAGCCGAGGCAGGAGAGCTTCTATCTGTGGGTGACATTTCAGATTAAGGGAAGGCGTTGCTTCAGTCTGATTCTGAAATGACAGCGTTTAAATTTAAGCTTGAACACCTCCGCTTATTGCTTAGGGAGGTTTTAGCGACTCTGGATGACTGTGAACCCATTGCAGTTCCAGAGAAATTGTGTAAGATGGACAAATACTTTGCAGTGCCTGTTTACACTGATGTTTTTCCAGTCCCTAAGAGATTTTCGGAAATGATTACTAAGGAATGGGATAGACCAGGTGTGCCATTCTCTCCCCCTCCTGCTTTTAAAAAGATGTTTCCCATAGATGCCGCCATACGGGACTCGTGGCAGACGGTCCCTAAGGTGGAGGGAGCAGTCTCTACCCTAGCTAAGCATACAACTATCCCCGTCGAGGACAGTTGTGCTTTCCTAGATCCTATGGATAAAAAATTGGAGGGTCTCCTTAAGAACATTTTTATACATCAAGGTTTTACTCTCCAGCCTCTTGCATGCATTTCCCCAGTTACTGCTGCAGCGGCTTTCTGGTTCGAGTCTCTTGAGGAGGCTCAACAGGTGGAGACCCCGTTAGATGATATTTTAGACAGGATTAAAGCTCTTAAGTTAGCTAATTTCTTTATCTCTGATGCCGTTTTTCATTTAGCCAAGCTAATGGCTAAGAATTCAGGTTTTGCCATTCTGGCGCGTAGGGCGCTATGGCTTAAGTCCTGGTCAGCAGACGTTACTTCAAAGTCTAAGCTTCTTAACATCCCCTTCAAGGGACAGACCATTTTCGGGCCTGGTCTGAAGGAGATCATTTCTGATATTACCGGAGGAAAAGGTCACGCCCTTCCTCAGGATAGGTCCAATAAGTTAAGGACCAAACAGAATAATTTTCGTTCCTTTCGAAACTTCAAGAGTGGCGCAGCTTCAGCTTCCTCTAATGCAAAACAAGAGGGAAATTTCGCCCAGTCCAAACCAGTCTGGAGACCTAACCAGGCTTGGAAGAAGGGAAAGCAGGCCAAAAAACCTGCTGCTGCCTCTAAGACAGCATGAAGGAGTAGCCCCCGATCCGGGACCGGATCTAGTAGGGGCAGACTTTCTCTCTTCACTCAGGCTTGGGCAAGAGACGTCCAGGATCCCTGGGCACTAGAGATTGTTTCCCAGGGATATCTTCTGGAATTCAAAGGTTCATCTCCAAAGGGGAGATTTCACCTCTCACAACTATCTGCAAACCAGATAAAGAGAGAGGCATTCTTACGTTGCATTCAAGACCTTCTGTTTATGGGAGTGATCCACCCAGTTCCAAGGGAGGAACAGGGGCAGGTTTTCTATTCAAACCTGTTTATAGTTCCCAAAAAAAAAGGAAAGTTCAGACCAATCTTGGATCTCAAGATCCTAAACAAATTTCTCAGGGTCCCATCTTTCAAGATGGAGACAATCCGAACCATCCTCCCTATGATCCAGGAGGGTCAATATATGACTACCGTAGACTTAAAGGATGCTTATCTCCAAATTCCGATTCACAGAGATCATCATCAGTTCCTCAGGTTTGCCTTCCTAGACAGGCATTACCAGTTTGTGGCTCTTCCCTTCAGGTTAGCCACGGCGCCAAGAATCTTTACGAAGGTTCTAGGGTCTCTACTGGCGGTTCTAAGGCCGCGGGGCATAGCGGTGGCCCCTTACCTAGACGACTTCCTAGGAACTCTGATAGATTCAGTAGAAATTAAACATTTTCTGACAGAGGTCAGGATATCAAAGCTTCTAACTTCTTGCCGTGCTCTTCATTCCACTTCTCGGCCGTCAGTGGCTCAGTGTATGGAAATGATCGGCCTGATGGTAGCGGCAATGGACATAGTTCCGTTTGGCCGCCTACATCTCAGACCACTACAACTTTGCATGCTTAATCAGTGGGATGGGGACTACACAGATTTGTCTCCTCTGTTAAATCTGGATCAAGAGACCAGGGATTCTCTTCTCTGGTAGTTATCTCGGGTCCATCTGTCCAGGGGAATGAGTTTCCGCAGGCCAGAGTGGACTATAGTGATGACAGATGCCAGCCTTCTGGGCTGGGGCGGAGTCTGGAATTCCCTGAAGGCTCAGGGTTTGTGGACTCAGGAGGAGGCCCTTCTTCCGATAAACATTCTGGAGCTAAGAGCGATATTCAATGCTCTTCAGGCTTGGCCTCAACTGGCTGGGGTCAGATTCATCCAATTTCAGTCGGATAATATCACGACTGTAGCCTATATAAACCATCAGGGGGGAACAAGGAGTCCCCTGGCAATGATGGAGGTTTCCAAGATAATTCTTTGGGCAGAGGTTCACTCTTGCCATCTCTCAGCTATCCATATCCCAGGAGTAGAGAACTGGGAGGCGGACTTTCTAAGTCAGCAGACTTTTCATCCGAGGGAGTGGGAGCTCCATCCGGAGGTATTTGCCCAGCTGATTCAACAATGGGGCAAACCAGAACTGGATTTGATGGCGTCTCATCAGAACGCCAAGCTTCCTCATTACGGGTTCAGGTCAAGGGATCCCCAGGCAACGCTGATAGATGCTCTAGCAGTGCCCTGGTCCTTCAGCCTGGCTTATGTGTTTCCACCATTTCCTCTCCTCCCTCGTCTGATTACCAAGATCAAGCAGGAGAGAGCTTCAGTGATTTTCATAGCACCTGCGTGGCCACGCAGGACTTGGTATGCAGATCTGGTGGACATGTCATCCTTTCCACCATGGACTCTGCCGCTGAGTCAGGACCGTCTACTCCAAGGTCCATTCAAGCATCCAAATCTACTTTCTCTGCATCTGACTGCTTGGAGATTGAACGCTTGATTTTATCAAAACGTGGTTTCTCCGAGTCGGTCATTGATACCTTGATTCAGGCTCAAAAGCCTGTCACCAGGAAAATCTATCATAAGATATGGTGTAAATATCTTCATTGGTGTGAATCCAAGGGTTACTCGTGGAGTAAGGTCAGGATTCCTAGGATATTATCCTTTCTCCAAGAAAGATTGAAAAAGGGATTATCGGCTAGTTCCTTAAAGGGACAGATTTCTGCTCTGTCTATTCTTTTGCATAAGCGTCTGGCTGATGTTCCAGACGTTCAGGCGTTTTGTCAGGCTTTAGTTAGAATCAAGCCTGTGTTTAAACCTGTTGCTCCGCCATGGAGTTTAAATTTAGTTCTTAAAGTTCTTCAAGGGGTTCCGTTTGAACCTTTGCATTCCATAGATATCAAGCTTTTATCTTGGAAAGTTCTGTTCCTTGTAGCTATCTCTTCGGCTCGAAGAGTTTCAGAGTTATCTGACTTACAGTGTGATTCCCCTTATCTGATCTTCCTTGCAGATAAGGTAGTTTTGCGTACCAAACCTGGGTTTCTTCCTAAGGTGGTATCTAATAAGAATATCAATCAGGAAATTGTTGTTCCGTCTCTGTGTCCTAATCCTTCTTCAAAGAAGGAACGTCTGTTACACAATCTTGATGTGGCTCGTGCTTTAAAGTTTTATTTGCAAGCTACTAAGGATTTTCGTCAAACATCTGCATTGTTTGTTGTCTATTCTGGAAAGAGGAGAGGCCAAAAGGCTTCGGCAACTTTTTGGCTGAGAAGCATAATCCGTTTAGCTTATGAGACTGCTGGCCAGCAGCCTCCTGAAAGAATTACAGCTCATTCTACTAGAGCGGTAGCTTCCACATGGGCTTTTAAACATGAGGCCTCTGTTGAACAGATTTGTAAGGCGGCGACTTGGTCTTCGCTTCATACTTTTTCTAAATTCTACAAATTTGATACTTTTGCTTCCTCGGAGGCTATTTTTGGGAGAAAGGTCTTACAGGCAGTGGTGCCTTCCGTTTAAGTTCCTGCCTTGTCCCTCCCTTCATCCGTGTCCTAAAGCTTTGGTATTGGTACCCCACAAGTAATGGATAAACCCTTGGACTGGATACACCTTACAAGAGAAAACAAAATTTATGCTTACCTGATAAATTTCTTTCTCTTGAGGTGTATCCAGTCCATGGCCCGCCCTGTCACTTTAAGGCAGGTGTTTTTATTTTTAAAACTACAGTCACCACTGCACCCTATAGTTTCTCCTTTTTCTTACTTGTCTTCGATCGAATGACTGGAGGTGGGGGTTAGGGGAGGAGCTATATAGACAGCTCTGCTGTGGGTGTCCTCTTGCAACTTCCTGTTGGGAAGGAGAATATCCCACAAGTAATGGATGAACCCATGGACTGGATACACCACAAGAGAAAGAAATTTATCAGGTAAGCATAAATTTTATTTTGTCTGATAAAAAACAGCATATAATATGTATGGGTGCAATTAACAAGAAAGCAGATAATTACTGTGAATCTAATACTGAGCAAAACAATGCCAACATTGCTTGTGTCCTTTAACCCCTTAATAACCCTGTACATCACTGTTTTTTTATGAGGATTGTTTTCTCAATAGCGCTGCACTATTTTAGAAAGAGACTGTGCTATTTAAGCAAGCCTGCAGGATGGAGGGAGGGTCTAATATTAGCAGCCCTTAACGGTATTTTACTACCATCTTATGTTTTGAAAATAATAAAAGGAAAACCTTAGCCTTTTGAAGTGTAAACAAAGATTATAGTTTTTTTGCATAAGGGGGGATGGCATTAGAAGAGATATAGTAAAGAGGGAATTTTTTTAATTATGCCATCTAAAAGTGGGTATTTAAAAATATACTACACATTGGGCAAGATCACAAGTTGTACGGTATAGCTTTACTGTATTGAAAAATGACCTTTTCGTGCGGAATGGTCAGCTACTTGATATTACAAGTTGTGCGTTATGGCTGTACCGCAATCGTTATAGCCTATACCACAACAATCCATTCCGCACTCAAAGTCTTGTAGTAATGTGTTTTGCGAAACAAAAAAACATAAAAACTAAGTTACAAAGTACACTAACACCCATAAACTACACTATTTACCCCTAAACCGCCACCCCCGCATCGTAACTACTAAATAAAGTATTAACCCCTAAACCGCCATCCCCCCACATCAGGACTTCCTAAATAAACCTATTAACCCCTAAACTGCCCCGCCCCACACATCGCGACTACCTAAATAAACCTATTAACACCGAAACTGCCAACCCCCCACAATGCAAAGTACCTAATACAACTATTAATTTATAATCCGCCAACACAACACAAAGTATTAACCTAATAACTAAGCCCCCTAACCTAACACCCCCTAACTTAACCCCAATTAAAATACACTTACATAAAATAAAAAAGATACTAATTTACATTTAAAAATTAAAAAAAAAGAAACCTAAATAATTAAAAATAAACCTAACATTATCCAAAATAAACATTAGATTAAAAAAAGAAATAACATTTATATAAAAATCTAACATTACAAAAAAGAGCTAAGAATACAAAAAATAAAAAAGCTAAGATTACAAAAATTAACAAACTAATTATTCAAAATATTTTTTTATTCCAATTCTAATACAAAAACAAAAAAGCCACCCCAAATTAAAAAAAAACATAATCTAACAATAAACTACCAATAGCCCTGAAAAGGGAATTTTGTAGGGCATTGCCCTAAAGTTAACAACTTTTTTGCCCTGAAAAAAAAATAAAGTACCCCTTAAAGTGAATGTAAACTTTGATGAATGTGTGCCCGTTTTTAAAAATCCTATTAAAAACAGGGGCACTCTCATTCATCAAAGTTTATATTTCACTGGTTTTGTTAAAATACTTACCTTTTCTTCTTGAAAGCCAGACCCCAATTAAAATACACTTGCCTGCCACTCGTCTCTTCATTACGTCAGAAATGAAGAATCCGGCTTCCTTCAATTACGGCATGGCCTCAGGCAATGTTTGCTTGGCGGGGGGGTGGGAGCCGTGAATGGAGGAAGCCAAATTCTTCATTGCTGACACAATGAAGTAGGTTTAACATTTACAACCCAACCCAAAATAAAAAAAAACTTAACTAAAAAAAAAACTAATCTACCCATTGTCCTGAAAAGGACATTTGTATGGGCATTAGAAAGGATATTTGAACAATCTAACTCACTCCAGATATAGCCTCCTTCACTAGTGCAGTCTTCTCACAAATGACTGCACCATTAGTTTTTTGAAAAAAATATAGTAGTGGGGTAGGAAGGGGCGCTGAACCGCAATCTGGATAGGTATATCTCTCAAGATCTTTACATTAATTTATATTTGTGGTTGGGATAAAAAATAATAATAATTAATAATAAATCTTAAGGGAAGTTCAAAATGTGATAGTTAGGTGATAATCTATCTTTTCAGTGATAAATATAGTGTGTGCTGTATAACAAACTTCCTGGTAGAGGTGTTAGTGGAATTTAAAACGTGCTAATCTCTCCTTATTTATATGGAAGATAAAATAAGGGTCAACAATAAGTGTATAGTGACTAATCCAAGTGTAAATTGGATTAAAAATGTGTAATTCTAAGTGTTTAGATTAGTGCTATTTTAATTAATGCTCTTAAATTTGAGTACTTAGACTATCCAGATATTTGTATTGAATTTTTTAGAATGTGTATTTTGTATATAAATATGTGTTAGATCGTGAGGGGAAATAGGTGTAAAATAGTGTTGGAGCAGTACAAATGTCAAGTGACCTTGTGTCACCAGATGAAACTTCTTATAGTGAAAAAAATGAAATAAATTGCATAAAAATAAAATAATATTAAATATATTTATACTAGAAAATGGGGATTCCTCACAGGTATTATTTATAAGTGCAATAGGGGTGATAATTCTAAAGATGAGAAAAAGAAATAAGTTGCAGATTAATAAAATAGTATTAATTTATTAAATCTATTTATACTCAGAAATGGAAATTCCTTACAGACATTTAAAAGAGTAACAATATAATCATAAACAACAATTGTATTTGAAAATTAAAAATTGATAACACCGGTGTTATAAAAACAGTTAAATTACAACGCTAGTAAAATTTTAAAAAAATCCAATAGCTAATAATACAATAAACGATAAAGTAGTGAGCATACAATGAAGTTCAAAATAGTAAAAACAGATGTTGGTACAGTAACAATAAATAACTTCAGAATAATAAATATAGTTAGCTTTCCTACACCAGTATGATCCAATAGTGAAAACAATGAAAAGCCTTTTATGTATTCATAGGCCTAGATTTAGAGTTCGGCGGTAGCCGTGAAAACCAGCGTTAGAGGCTCCTAACGCTGGTTTTGGCCGCCCGCTGGTATTTGGAGTCAGTGATTAAAGGGTCTAACGCTCACTTTTCAGCCGCGACTTTTCCATACCGCAGATCCCCTTACGTCAATTGCGTATCCTATCTTTTCAATGGGATCTTTCTAACGCCGGTATTTAGAGTCGTTTCTGAAGTGAGCGTTAGAGCTCTAACGACAAAACTCCAGGCGCCTGAAAATAGCAGGAGTTAAGAGCTTTCTGGGCTAACGCCGGTTCCTAAAACTCTTAACTACTGTACCCTAAAGTACACTAACACCCATAAACTACCTATGTACCCCTAAAGCTTTAAATAGGAATAAGTTATTTAATAAGAGTTAATTTATTTCGTTAGATGTAAATTATATTTAACTTAGGGGGGTGTTAGTGTTAGGGTTAGACTTAGCTTTAGGGGTTAATACATTTATTATAGTAGCGATGAGCTCCGGTCGGCAGATTAGGGGTTAATAATTGAAGTTAGGTGTCGGCGATGTTAGGGAGGGCAGATTAGGGGTTAATACTATTTATGATAGGGTTAGTGAGGCGGATTAGGGGTTAATTACTTTATTATAGTAGCGCTCAGGTCCGCTCGGCAGATTAGGGGTTAATAAGTGTAGGCAGGTGTCGGCGACGTTGAGGGGGGCAGATTAGGGGTTAATAAATATAATCTAGGGGTCGGCGGTGTTAGGGGCAGCAGATTAGGGGTACATAGGGATAACGTAGGTTGCGGCGGTTTACGGAGCGGCAGATTAGGGGTTAAAAAAAATATGCAGGGGTCAGCGATAGCGGGAGCGGCAGATTAGGGGTTAATAAGTGTAAGGTTAGGGGTGTTTAGACTCGGGGTACATGTTAGAGTGTTAGGTGCAGACGTAGGAAGTGTTTCCCCATAGGAAACAATGGGGCTGCGTTAGGAGCTGAACGCTGCTTTTTTGCAGGTGTTAGGTTTTTTTTCAGCTCAAACAGCCCCATTGTTTCCTATGGGGATATCGTGCACGAGCACGTTTTTGAGGCTGGCCGCGTCCGTAAGCAACTCTGGTATCGAGAGTTGCATTTGCGGTAAAAATGCTCTACGCTCCTTTTTTGGAGCCTAACGCAGCATTTGTTTGAACTCTCGATACCAGAGTTAAATTTATGGTGCGGCCAGAAAAAAGCCTGCGGAGCGTTAACAGCCCATCTACCGCCAAACTCCAAATCTAGGCCATAGTCTGTTAAAAATGTTTCAAAGTAGCGCGTGTCTTAGTAAACACACTGTTGCAAACTTGTTATTAATCAGAGGGCTTTTTTGGCGAATGTTTATCCACAATATTTCCTTTTTGTGGTTCTTTTAATGTTCCCAAATTGAGAAGTCACACAGTACCTTTATGTTAAAATCGCTCCTCCGTGTAGTTTTACTTTTTCGGTCAGCGTTTTTGTTTGTCAGCTTGCCAGTTCGGCAATAGGGTCACGTGGGTCCTGTTGACCAATCAGAGGATCTCCTTGTTTAAATTAAGTGTGCACACTCATTCCTTTAGGTATTAATTGTGGCTCCTCTCGCTGTACAGTGACTAACAGAGATTTCTTATTTCAAATCTCCTGTTAGAGACAGCGGTCCTGGGTGCCAAATTTAAATGTTAGTAGCTGTAGGGCGGATCGACACGTATCGGCAACAGAGCCTTTTTCAAGATGCCCATCAGCTCAATGTGGTCGCCTTTTAAACTCTTTTTTCAGTGGATGGAGCGTTGTGTGGGAGGGAGTGTTAACTCCTATATGGCCGGATAGGATATGATTCACCTCTGAAAGCTTGTATTCCACAGTAGAGAAGTCGTGAATTGTTCAGAGTAGTATAGTATCTTAATGGAATCGATATTATTAGGACTTCATTCCTTTATTAGGCTATTAGGTAACAGTACAATATGAAAAGGTTCATTCTGGTGTTTGCTTCAGAATAATATTATTTTTAAAAAAATCAAATAATTGAATACATACTTGTAAAATATTAGAAATCTATACTGAAAAACATTAAAAATACATACACTCATGTTAAAAGTAAGCTATAATTACATTAGGATTATATACCAATTTTGATAGTATAAAACTTGGCTAGGTTATAACTATTCTCACTTCATCATTTGTTAAAGGACTATATACTATTCTCACTTCATCATTTGTTAAAAGACAGTATAAACGGTAGATGATTAAAATTATGCGATGGGTTAGTTCCCTGCACTTAATAAAGAGCATGTTAGAATTGTATATAGATTCCTAGTTCTTAATTGTCACTTAGTGGATACATATATAACATCTCAATAGGTGATTACATTTATTTGTTTACTTTAGTTAAATAATAGACTGATCGTTTATACTTTATTGTATGTGTAGGGGCAGATATTACGTATTTATTTATAAAAGATGGTTAAGGTCAAACTCGCTATTTAATCCCTTGGGGTGTAGGGTGCCTAAGTTATATATAAATTCGGCCTCCTTCCTTAACAGTTTCTTCTCTAAGTTGCCCCTTCTGCTGTCTCTTTTAACTTTGAAGATGCCCCAGTATTTAAATGCTCCTAAATTACTATTATGTTTATCCTTAAAATGTCTATATAAAGCTATATCCTCCCTTTTGTGTTCTATTGCTAGAATGTGTTCCCTTATTCTATCTCTAAGTTTACGACTTGTTTGTCCACAATATTTTAAACCACATTCGCATTGTATCATATAAATCACGTTCTCGTCACTGCATCTAATCATGTCCTGAATTTTTGTTATTTTCCCATCTTTATCGGATTTGATCATTTTTATTTTATTACTATATTTGCAGGCCTTACAATTGTGGCACGGGTAAAAACCTTTTAATTCGTTGCCTAGTAGATCTCTATTTTGATTAGTTCCACTTTTTATGCGGTATTCGCTAGGGCAAAGTATATTTTTAATTTTTTTGCCCTTTTTATAGATAAAACTAGGATGATTTGGTATTTGTCTGCCTATAATGGGGTCTTTTTGTAACAGGTGCCAATGTTTGTTTTATGCCGTGTAATTAGTAATAATAGGGACCTCAAGTTTCTCAGTTTGATTTACATCCTCAACATTCATTTTGTTATCTTTATTCTTTTTAGTTAATAATTTTTCTCTTTCTATCTGTCTTACTTCTTTTATTACTGAGCTTATTTTTGTATTATCATAACCTTTTTCTTCAAAACGGTCAGCTAGAATTTTTGACTGTTTTTCAAAGTTCTCTATTCTAGAGCAATTTTTTCTCATTCTTAATATCTGGCCTTTTGGGATGTTTCTAATCCAATTTTTATGATGGCAACTTTTATTGTCTATATAATTATTCGTGTCAACGCTTTTAAAGTGGGTTTTTGTCTCAATGCATTTTATCTACTATTTCCAATTTGATATCCAGGAAACTTATACTTTGTTTATTAAATTTGTGTGAGAATGAAAGCCCGTATTTATTGCTGTTTAGATCCTCGAAAAATAGCTCTAATAGTTCTATGTCACCTCTCCATATCATAAACAGATCGTCTATGTACCTTTTATAGAGCACAAGGTTCACACCCCATGGGGAAGTATGTATTAGTTCTTCTTCCAAAATCCCCATGAAAAGATTGGCATAACTGGGTGCAAACCTTGTGCCCATAGCCGTTCCTTTTAGTTGTAAATAATATGTTTCTTCAAATCGGAAATAGTTTTTGTTAAGTATGAAATTTATACACTTCAGGATAAAATTACCTTGTGCTTCAGTCATATTTATGTCATTCTTTAAAAATGTATCCACAGCTTGTAGTCCCAATTTGTGATCGATATTTGTATAAAGTGCATTAACAAGTGTCATGTCATCTTGCCATTTTATGTGTTTGATACTATTAAGGAAGTTTGTAGAGTCAGATAAATAGGATTGTTGATTTTTTACATAATCTTGCAGAAAGTAATCAACATACTGGGATAGATTCGCAGTGATGGAATCTATCCCAGAGATTATTGGGCGTCCGGGAGGATTAAGGGGGTCTTTGTGAATTTTAGGTAAAAAATAAAATGTTGAGGTTCTAAAGTGTCTGGTCAACAGAAAGGTGTATTCTGAATTATCTATCAGTTTTGATTTCATTTGTATGGGCATTGCTCTTAAAAGGTCATTAAGCTCTTTTTCATAGCCCATAAAAAAATAAACCTAATCTAAAAAAACAAACAAAAAAAACCTACTACTAACCCCAAAATAGGTACTCACCATAGCTGAAGTCTGGCAATCCATCTTCTTCCCGGCAGTGAAAGGTCTTCATCAAGCGCTGGACCATCTTCCATCTTCATCCCGGTGGCACGGAGGTGGTTTGGTCATCCACATGGAGGTCCTCTTCATGCGATCGTCTGAAGATTGAATGCAAGGAACCCCTTTTATATTGGGGTACCCTTTCATTCCTATTGGCTGAAAAATTCAAATCAGCCAATAGGATTTAAGCAGCTCTCATCCTATTGGCTGATTTGAAATTTTCAGCCAATAGGAATGCAAGGGTACCCCAATATAAAAAGGGTACCTTGCATTCAATCTTCAGTATGTGGCAGACGATCGCATGAAGAGGACCTCTGTGTCGGATGACCATGCTGCCTTTGCGCCACCAGGATGAAGATGGAAGATGGTGCCGCTCTGGATAAAGATGGAGCCGTCTGGAAGAAGACCTTTTGCCGCTGGGAAGAAGATGGATCGCCAGACTTTAGCAATCGTGAGTACCTATTTTGAGCTTAGTGTTAGTTTTTTGGGGTGTTTTTTTTTTTAGATTAGTATTTTGTTTTTTTTATGGGCTACGAAAAAGAGCTTAATGCCTATACAAATGCCCTTTTCAGGGCAATGGGTAGATTAGGTTTTTCTTAGTTAGGTTTTTTTATTTTGAGGGTTCGTGGGTGGGAATTTGTAATGTTAGGGGGTACTTTGTTTTTTTCAGGGCAAAAGAGCTGTTATCTTTAGGGCAATGCCCTACAAAAGACCCTTTTCAAGGCTATTGGTAGTTTATGGTTAGATGGGGGGGGGGTATTTTGGGGTGGCTTTTTTGTTTTAAAGGGGGTTTTAGAATAGGTATATTTTTTATTTTTTTGGGATAAATAGTTTGTTATTATTTTGTAATCTTTTTAAAATGTAATGTTAGGTGTTTTTTTAATGTAATGTTATTTTTTTGGGTAATGTTAGGTTTATTTTTGTAGTTATTTTTAGTTTTTGTGATTTTTTTAACTTTTTTAATGTAGTTAGTATGTTTTTTATTTTATGTAAGTGTATTTTAATTGGGATTAAGTTATGGGGCTTAGTTATTAGGTTAATACTTTGGGGCCTATTTATCAAGCTGTCAACTGCAAATACGCTGGAATTCCACAGCGTAATTGTGGAGAGCTTGATTCGCCTTATTTATCAAAGACTACAGACCGGCAAAAGTAGAATTTTGTGACGTAACATACAATCCGCCGGTCTCAGTCCGACACTACAGATGTTCTGAATGCAAATTCAGCACTATCTGACTACTTTTTTTAGTAAACAAAAATCTACCAGATACGCTCGCCACTATTCTGGCCCAGCGTACCTGGTTTTCAATCCACCACCCTGGAGGCGGCGGATGCCATAGGAATCAATGGGGGTCTGAAAGCAGCGAAAGCTTATGTTCGCTGCTGCCCGATATCCCATTGATTCCTATGGGAGAATAAAAGTAACGTTTACACCTAACACCCTAACATAACCCTCGAGTCTAAACACCCCTAATCTTCCGCCCCCGACACCGCCACCACCTACATAAAGTTATTAACCCCTATCCTGCCACTCCCGGAGCCCACCGCAACTAAATAAAGTTATTAACCCCTAAACCGCCAGCCCCCCACATCGCCATAAACTAAATTAAACTATTAACCCCTAAACCTAACAACCTGCTAACTTTATATTAAATATTAACTCATCCCTATCTTATAATAAATTTAAACTTAACTTTAAAATTAAATTAAACTATATTAAACTAATAATTAACCTACCCTAACTAGTATAATAAAATTACATTAAACTATATTAAATTCATAATTAACCTACCCTAACTTTTATAATAAAATTACATTAAACTATATTAAATTAATAATTAATCAAACCTAACTTTTATACTAAAATTACATTAAACTACAAATTAAATTAACTATATTATATATTTAAAGACCTAACCCTACTCAAATAATTTAAAGCTACACTAAAAAGTTACAAAAAATAAAAAAGAAATTATCAAAGATTTAAACTAATTACACCTTATCTAAGGGCACTGTGAAAATAAAAAAGCCCCCCCCCCAAAATAAAAAAAAAAACCTAACCTAAAATAAACTACAAATAGCCCTTAAAAGGGCCTTTTACAGGGCATTGCCCCAAAGAAATCAGCTCTTTTACCTGTAAAAAAATACAAATACCCCCAACAGTAAAACCCACCTCCCACACAACCAACCCCCCAAATAAAAACCTAATCTAAAAAAACCTAAGCTCCCCATTGCCCTGAAAAGGGCATTTGGATGGGCATTGCCCTTAAAAAGGCATTTAGCTCTATTGCAGCCCAAACCCTAATATAAAACTAAAACCCACCCAATACACCCTTAAAAAATCCTAACACTAACCCCTGAAGATTGACTTATAGTTTTGAAGATCCGACATCCATCATCCAGGAAGCCGGCAGAAGTCTTCATCCAAGCCCACAGAAGTCTTCACCCAGATGGCATCTTCTATCTTCATCCATCCGGCGCAGAGCGGCTCCATCTTCCAGACATCCGACACAGAGCATCCTCTTCTTAAAGCGTCTTCTTCGGAATGAAGGTTCCTTTTAATGACGTCATCCAAGATGGCGTCCCTTAGATTCAGATTGGCTGATAGAATTCTATCAGCCAATCGGAATCAAGGTTGAAAAAATTGCTGCAATCAGCCAATAGAATTGAGCTTTCATCCTATTGGCTGATCCAATCAGCCAATAGGATTGAGCTTGCATTCTATTGGCTGATTGGATCAGCCAATAGGATGAAAGCTCAATCCTATTGGCTGATTGCAACAGAAAATAGGATTTTTTCAAACTTAATTCCGATTGGCTGATAGAATTTTATCAGCCAATCAGAATCTAAGGGAAGCCATCTTGGATGACGTCATTTAAAGGAACCTTCATTCCGAAGAAGACGTCATAAGAAGAGGATGCTCTGCGTCGGATGTCTGGAAGATGGAGCTGCTCCACGCCGGATGGATGAAGATAGAAAATGCCGTCTGGGTGAAGACTTCTGTGGGCTTGGATGAAGACTTCGGCCGCTTGGATGAAGACTTCAGTTGGCTTCTTGGAGGATGGATGTCGGATCTTTTAGTTTTAAATTAGGGTTTGGGCTGCAATAGAGCTAAATGCCCTTTTAAGGGCAATGCCCATCCAAATGCCCTTTTCAGGGCAATGGGGACCTTAGGGTTTTTTTTAGTTAGGTTTTTATTTGAGGGGTTGGTTGTGTGGGTGGTGGGTTTTACTGTTGGGGGGTATTTGTATTATTTTTTTTACAGGTAAAAGAGCTGATTTCTTTGGGGCAATGCCCCACAAAAGGCCCTTTAAGGGCTATTTGTAGTTTATTGTAGGTTAGGATTTTTTATTTATTTTGGGGTGGCTTTTTTATTTTCATAGGGCCCTTAGATTAGGTGTAATTAGTTTAAATCTTTGATAATTTCTTTTTTATTTTTTGTAACTTAGTGTTTATTTTTTTTTGTAACTTAGTGTTTGTTATTTTTTGTAACTTAGTTTTTTGTAACTTTGTAATTTTTTAGTGTAGATTTAAAATATTTGAGTAGGGTTAGGTGTTTAAATATATAATATAGTTAATTTAATTTGTAGTTTAATGCAATTTTAGTATAAAAGTTAGGTTAGATTAATTATTAATTTAATATAGTTTAATGTAATTTTATTATAAAAGTTAGGGTAGGTTAATTATTAATTTAATATAGTTTAATTTAATTTTAAAGGTAAGTTTAAATTTATTATAAGATAGTGATGAGTTAATATTTAATATAAAGTTAGCGGGTTGTTAGGTTTAGGGGGTTAATAGTTTAATTTAGTTTATGGCGATGTGGGGGGCTGGCGGTTTAGGGGTTAATAACTTTATGTAGGTGGTTGTGGTGTAGGGGGCAGCAGACTAGGGGTTAATAACTTTATGTAGGTGGCGGCGTATAGGGGGTGGCAGATTAGGGGTTAATAAGTATAATGTAGGTGGCGGCGATGTAGGGGGCGGCAGATTAGTTGGTAATAACATAATGTAGGTGACAGGGGGCTCTGGGAGCGGCGGGATAGGGGTTAATAACTTTATTAGAGTGGCGGGGGGCTCCGGGAGTGGCGGTTTAGGGGTTAATAACTTTATTTAGTTGCGGTGAGGTCCGGGAGTGGCAGGATAGGGGTTAAACAGTTTAGTATAATGTGGGTGATTAGTGACAGTATACAAATAAAGCTGGGAAAAAGCCGAAGAGCAGCAAGATCGATGACTGTTAGTTAACAACAGTCTGCTGCTCATCGCCCCACACTTGATGCGCGGCTTTTTGACAGTTTTTTGTTAACTATGGAGAGCATATTCAGGTCCGCGGCAGCGATGTTAGGCAATGTCATATTGGTGCCAGTGAATGCAGCACAGTTGACAGCTTGATAAATAAGCCTCTATGTGTTGTGGGGGGTTGGCAGATTATGGGTTAATAGTTGTATTAGGTACTTAGTTTTGTGGGAGGTTGGCGGATTAGGGGTTAATAGTTGTATTGGGTACTTTGCGTTGTGGGGGGTGGCAGTTTAGAGGTTAATAGTTTATTTTAGGTATTTGTGATGCGGGGGTGGCGGTTTAGGAGTTAACAGCTTTATTTTGAAGTTGCGATGTGTGGGAACGGCGGTTTAGGGGTTATTCGACTAAGGGCTTATGTTAGGGTGTTAGGTTTTTTATAAACTTTCTTTTCTCTATAGACTTCAATGGGGAATGCGAAAATGCGATTTCACAGTCGCAGATGTTAGGTTTTTTTATCTAACATTTTTTCTCCATTGATCTCTATGGGGGAATACGTGCACAAGCACGCCAAGTCGGAACTTGGTTTTTGTGTGGTATGCGGCTTACCGCACCATCCCGCACGACAAAAGAAAGTTTTAGGGTGACTTGCAATGGCGGCACAATGGAGATTGCGGTACAGTCACATTTTTAGCCGTATTAACGCAACGGGTTTACCGCATAATTAGTAATCTGCTCTCTAAATAAACCTATATTTTCTTTCCAAGATTGTTAAAAGGACATAAAATCCAAATGTTTTATTTCATGGTTCAGCTAGAGTATATGATTTTTAACAACTTTGCAATTTACTTCTATTGTCACATTTTCTTTGGTTTCTTGTTATTCTTTGTTTAAAAGCAGGAAGGTAAATTCAGGAGTGTGCACATATCTGACAGCAGTTTAGAAACAATGTTATACATCAGTAAGAGCAATAGATGGCAGCACTATTTACTATTATGTAGTGCTCCAGACATGAGCATGCTACCTATCTTGATATCTGTTCAACAAAGAATAACAAGAGATCAATGTAAATTTGATAACATCAGTAAATTGGAAACTTTTTTAAAATGTTATTTTTTATCTGAATCATTAAGGGAATTTTTTGGGTCTCATGTCCCTTTAAGGTCTGCTTATCATTAATGGTTGAGTTATGGGAGTTGTCTCAACATGAATGGGCATTTCCTCTTAATTTGCATTTAACTACACCTCCATATGCACTATAGAAATGTGTTGCATAGAGTTTTCCTTTAAATGTGAGTATGGGATTTCATGTCAGTGAAAGCACAGTGTGAGGTATTATAGCCATGAGAAAAGAAAAACTTTCCCTAAAGCGATTCTTATACAAGACAAGGAAAGGAAACAATTACTGGTAGAAATGATGCTGTTTCATTTTTTGCTTTATGTACTGCTACTGACAATAAGTTTCAATAAGGTAAAAAAAAAAAAAAAAAAGAGTATATGACATGATTACGGCAGGAAATGTGGAAATGCGTCTCTTGCATCCCTGTATTCTTTCATGTTTAATGCCTTTTAAATAAGTGGAATTTGCAATTAAAGTACCTTTTAAGAGAGTGGATCCTTTCATCATTTTTGTTCCTGCATGCGACTTAATACTCACCTATGTATGAGTCTCTATCTCGGTCCAGTGTACTGAACTGCTTGTCGTTGTGCCATGATAAAGAGTCCCCAGCATTGCCACGGTACTGTCCTAGCCGCAACCTGTAGTAGTCCGTTTCTGACTCCAACCGGAAATAATCATACTCAGCACTAGCAATTCGACCCTGCCAGTCCTCCATGATGATTAGAAGTTTGTAGCTACCTTGGTTGGTTAACTTGTAAATATTCTCCAAACCTAGCCAATATTCACTGTCTAAGTTACCGAAGCCTTCCTGTAAAGAGAAATGATTAAGTAGAATGGAATACAAGTGAGAGATAAAAGTAGGAGATATTAAGAAATGTGACAATCTAAAGGGCAAATACATATATATTTATATATAGTCAGCGGAATAAGAAGGTACTCACTGGGTCTTGAAATCGTGCTCTTTTATTCCATGTGACGTTTCGGGGTCACCCCCGTCCTCAAACATACTTTTAAGTACACAAAGTACTCACCAACATTTATAAAATCCTGAATCTCAGCCAGTGGCATTCCAAAGTCACAACGACCACATGACCAGTGACTACGTCATCGGTTGCTAACGACAACAGGACGCTGCTTGGCAAACGTCTAAGTGAATTATAAACAATGAGAAAACACTTTAATGCACAGCGGTTTGCATTGATCCAACATTGCAAATTCACTTAGACGTTTGCCAAGCAGCCTCCATTTGCCATTAGCAACCGATGACGTGGTTATGTAGTCGCGGCGACTTCCGGAGCACCACTGGCGGCTCCACAGGCTGAGATTCAGGATTTTATAAATGTTGGTGAGTACTTTGTGCAGTTATAAGTATATCTGAGGACGGGGGTGACCCTGAAACGGCACATAAAATAAAGGAGTATAATTTCAAGACCCAGTGATTGCCTTCTTATTCCGCTGACTGTAATTATTATATTGAATGCACCCCGGGCAAGGAAAATTAATATATCCTCCAAATATACAATATATATATATATATAAATATATATATATATATATAAATATATATATATAGTATATAGATAAATCATATACATACATACATACATACAGTATTCAAAAAGGCAGACTCTGTATTTCAAAATACAATCACTTTCTTAGTGCAAATGTGACATTTCTGGGATATCTTAACTTCTTCAGACAAAAGTGTAACAAATGTGTGCTCAATATATGCTTAATATAAGCCACTACCAACTGAAAAAAAAACGCTATGGGGTTGCCGACACAGCCAAGTGTCCACTACAATCATAATATGCAACATTGCCATTGTAAATAACTAATGTGAACCAAATAAAAAAAAACAAATGTTTATAATCACTACAATCCTATTTGCGCCAACTTTACATACACTATATTCTGTATTCAGACTCCTTTCTCTAAAGTCTCACAAAATACTGAATGTTAGGAAGGATCATGTTTGTAACACGGCTTGTAAGCAGGGGCCATGTTCAGTGCGTGCACCTAAAGTTAACTTGCTACAAAACACTACAAAGAACTCTATCGCTTAGAACGTAACTCTGACCTATATTAATGTTCCCCGCCAACTTAATGGTGTTAGATTCTAAAAAGATACAATGGCACATGACACAGGACATGCACATATTTGGTAATAATATCATCCCTCTGACCTACCTTGATGTTCACTACTTAAATAAACAGTAAACATCTTGACATTTTTTATATAAAGTGTTAACATTTTCATGTAATTTAGCTCTGAAAATTGAACAATTTCTAATACTCAGAACTTGAAAGCACCCTGCTTACCTCTCAATGCTAACTCTGCTAGATATCTGTCTCTAATTGGCTTTAAATGATAATATCTATACTGTAATTGCATTTGTAATGTCCGTCGCCGTCGGCAGTTGCGCACGAATCCTCAATGGAATGTTGGCAGCGCAAGGACAAAAGAATTCACCTGGATGCAGCAAAGCTTCATCCAGGTGAATTCCATTTTTGGAATCCACCAGGATGCAGCGTAAGCTGCATCCCGGTGGATGCAATGAAGGCAAACTGAGCATTACAAAAGCAACAATTAATCGCCCACATTAAAGTATTTTTTTTAAAAAATAACCGCCCGCATCAAGTATTAAAAAAAACACACACAAAAACGCCTGCATCAAGTATTTAAAAAAAACAAAACACAGCCCCCACGAAATATAACAAAAAATAAAAAAATCCTACACACAGGGGCCTATTTATCAAGCTGTCAACCACAAATACGCTGGAATTCCGCAGCATAATTGTGGAGAGCCTGATTCCCCTTATTTATCAAAGCCTATAGACCGGCAAAAGTAGAATTTTGTGACGTAACATACGATCCGCCGGTCTCAGTCCGACACAGATCGATGGTTACGTCACTACAGATGTTCCGAATGCAAAGTTGGCACTATCTGACTACTTTTGCTACTTATCAAATAACTACTATTCTGGCCCAGCGTACCTGGTTTTCAATCCGCTGCCCTGGAGGCGGCGGATGCAATAGGAATCAATGGGAGTCTGAAAGCAGTGAAAGCTTATGTTCGCTGCTGCCCGATATCCCATTGATTCCTATGGTATGATAAAAGTTATGTTTACACCTAACACCCTAACATGTACCCCGAGTCTAAACAACCCTAATCTGCTGCCCCCTACACCGCCGCCACCTTCATTATACTTATTAACCCCTAATCTGCAGCCCCAACACCGCTGACACCTACATAAAAGTATTAACCCCTATCCCGCCGCTCCCGGAGCCCACAGCAACTAAATAAAGTTATTAACCCCTAAACCCCTGACCTCCCACATCAGTACCACTTACTAAACATATTAACCCCTAAACCGCCAGCCCCCCACATCACCATAAACTGAATTAACCTATTAACCCCTAAACAACTTGCTAACTTTATATTAAATGTTAACTCATCCCTATCTTATAATACATTTAAACTTATCTTTAGATTTAAATTAAAGTATATTAAACTATTAATTAATCTACGCTATTATAATAAAATTACATTAAACTATTAATTAACTTACCCTATTATAATAAAAATACATTAAACTATATTAAATTAATGATTAATCCAACCTATCTTTTAAACTAAAATTACATTAAACTATATTAAAATAAAAATTAATCTAACCTAACTTTTATACTAAAATTGCATAAAACTACAAATTAAATTAAATATATATTTAAACATTTAACCCTACTCAAATAATTTAAATCTACACTACAAAATTACAAAGTTACAAAAAACTAAGTTACAAAAAATAACAAACACTAAGTTACACAAAAAAATAAACACTAAGTTACAAAAAATAAAAAAGAAATTATCAGGGGGGCGGAGCCAACTGCCTAAGATGGAGGACGCATGTTACAAGAGCTCTGGCTCTTAAGTCCAATATTTGTGGTAAAAACTCAGTTTACCATGAGATATTGCCACTCTGCTGAGAATTGCTATAAGATGTCTACATAATATATCTTGCTAACTAGGACTGGGCACCTATACTCTGCATTAACTCTTTATATCAACATGCGAGAGGAACATGGTCATATAGCCTATAGGAGCAGCTGAAGAAGGACAGAAAACAGCCACTATAAAACTTCCAGTTCATACGGACCACAGGATGAACCGGTATTAATCCCCAGAACACTACAACAAGCTACCGTAGTAGCCCTAGAAGTTATCTCAACTGCGATATTGCTGTGTCCGAGTTAGAAAATGGCGGCCATAGAAGATTGGGAGTCAATTGCTCTGGGCTGTATCGAGGCCTCCTTCCAGCTGATAAAAGCATACCTGAGTCAGAATTCAATCGAACACCCTCATACCCACATATCTGCCTCCCAGGTTTTCCAGAGCAATGGCTTGCGGCAACCGGGTGGAAATAGACAGTACGCTGCTCTTTTGTGCACGGCTGAGAAAGGGGTAATACCTTATGCCGCACTGTCGACTTGGCAAAATCAGGCTCAGCAAGGGGAGTTACTGGTCAGTCGAAGTTCCTGCTTCCCTAGCGTTATTAGGAAACCTGGCTTCCCTGGCGCTGGTTGTGACCCTAGAGCGGCACTTGTAGTCAGTCTGAGGAGCGGCGCAAGATTCTTTTACTTACATACCCTGGAGGGGGTCCTTGAGAAACCCAAGAGCTCTGGACATAATGAAGTGTTCCGCTACCTGACCGTACATCTAGCTCTAACTAGTGAGCTTTATGCCTTGACCGAAATAGAATGGAATAGGTTGCCACAGCAAGCCCTTGAAGTGTCTTCAACCATCCAGTCTGGTGTGGGGTAGAGAATACCTTTTACTAGGTCTGCCAGTAAGAGTGTATAGGAAAACTGACATTCCTTATAGTTATCTAAAATGGACTTATTAGATTTAAAAGACTACCAGCATCAGACTTGATGCCCTGATATATTACTGATTAGCTATTTTAAATGCCTTTAGTTTTGTACTACCTAGACAGCTCAGTCTGTATTGCATCCTGTATTATGTATCATGCAATGTATTGCTTTATTGATATAAAGGGCCCTACCCTATAGTATATTAACCAGTGCACTTGTAAGAGACATGAAGAGACTTCAGCCCACGATAACTTGTTAAATTTGTAGAGGCTGTTCCCCTCAGTACAAAGAATTATTTGTTAGGATAAGCCAGGTCTTACTATTCACACACTATATGGCATGCTGCCAACCTTTCCTAATTTACGATGTAGCAAGCATATCCTTACACTGCTAAGAGACTAACATTAATATACCTGAAGAGTGAATACCTAGTACTCTACTGTCACATCATGCCTGGGCCCCTGCTGGGTATAGGGCCCGTACCCAGGAGTTGGGACCCCAGGCAATTGCATTGTAGAAATGCAGAATTGATATGCTCACATTTAGACCTCTGGCTTAATCAGTCTTAAAAATAATAACAGATATGTCATTCTTCAGCCCCTAACAACTGTTACACCACCTATTTATAATTTTACCACTCTCTAAAGTTAATGCAGACCTGTGTACGCAGCTATACATTTATAAGGGAGCAAGGCACATATAAGACTATTCTATCTCTTGTTTTCTTGCACGGCACCACCACATCAACCTCCATAGACCTGGAACCTTTGCCCTATTGATCCTGTTAAGAGCTTTGAGAAGGCTTACTTTACACGTACAATTTTCACAGCTAGGTATTATTTCCATGGTCACCATCGAACCTTTAGATGTTTAAGTCATAACTGATACGGCTACGTATAATGTTCAGGCTCTATCTAGCTGGCGATAACACTTTTGCTGCTCTCACAATGCCAATAACCATTTCTATACTCTTATTTGGCGCCCCCCTCTCATATATAAACTTTGACATTCGCATCTCACTATTAGTTTAAACAGCGTAACATTTCTTTTTATATATTATTTACATAGCCTGTTCCTTCATGTTTAAATTCCTCATGTTAATAACTTGTGTGACAAGTGCAATTTCACGTGCAATTTATCATGTTTTCCTACTCTTTGATTAATAGGTGGTGTGGAAAATGGGTGGTTTATAACTAATACAGTTACTAGTTTGCTCATCTCACTCATGTTACTACCCTCCTCTCTCCTTAATGGTTCTCATAGTGTTATTGGTGCAGGCTAGTCCTGCACTGCTACAACTAGTTGTATCCCCCCTTCCCACACTATGCACCAAGGTTAATAGCCAGCTAGGCCCTATTATACCAGATTAAGAGAACTCGACAAGAACCAGCCCCTTTTCTCTCCTTTTTTGTGCACCCTCTAGTACTAAAGGAGCTCACAAAATTTGACCACCTCCCCCCCCCCCCCCATATCCTAATATACCTCCTAGGCTAGGAGGGTTATCTATGTGGCTTCTCTTGTCCATGCCGCACCTTACATATTGTATATCTACCCCAAATATCAACTCCTGCCCCTATAATGTTTCTCTACACCAGGCCCAAGAGGGTCTTACCATGTTTTAGTAGGGGTAGGAAAATCTAGTACACTATATCATAGTTTCATTACACACCTTACTAACTACAGTTCTTAATAGGAATAAGCTTCACTTACAAATTGAGTTACAAGTTTTAAGTTTAGTATTTTTAATCTCATCACACTACTTATATATTACAAAAACTTGTTTTGCTGTGTTATAAAAAAAAATAAGGAAGACACATGAAGACCATTCGCTATTTACACATTGTGAAATATGTGCCATAACTATTGTTTATATTTGACTTACTTTGAGAATTTTGAATACATTTCATTGGCAAGTTTGTGTATTATAAACATTCCTACAGATCTAGCTTATGTATAATTTTACATTCCTGTATATTCTCATGTTTATATGGCTTCGTGATAACATGCATGTAACCTTATTGCTTTTTCTTTGTCTTCAATAAAAAGAATATTAAAAAAAAAAAAAAAAAAAAAAAAAAGAAATTATCAAAGCTGTAAACTAATTACACCTAATCTAATGGCCCTGTGAAAATAAAAAGCCCCCCAAAATAAAAAAAACCCTAGCCTACAATAAACTACAAATAGCCCTTCAAAGAGCCTTTTGCGGGGCATTGCCCCAAAGTAATCAGCTCTTTTACCTGTAAAAAAAATACAAATACCCCCCCAACAGTAAAACCCACCACCCACACAACCAACCCCCCAAATAAAACCCTAACTAAAAAAAACTAAGTTCCCCATTGCCCTGAAAAGGGCATTTGGATGGGCATTGTCCATAAAAGGGCATTTAGCTCTTTTGCAGCCAAAAACCCTAATCTAAAAATAAAACCCACCCAATAAACCCTTAAAAAATCCTAACACTAACCCCTGAAGATCGACTTACAGTTTTGAAGATCCGACATCCATCCAACAAGAAGCCGGGAGAAGTCTTCATCGAAGCGGCAAGAAGTCCTCCAAGAAGCCGGCCGAAGTCTTCATCCAAGCCTGCAGAAGCCTTCAACCAGACAGCATCTTCTATCTTCATCCATCCGGCGTGGAGCGGGTCCATCTTCAAGACATCCGGCGCGGAGCATCCTCTTCTTCTGACAGACTAACGACGAATGAAGATTCCTTTAAATTACGTCATCCAAGATGGTGTCCCTTAGATTGGAGTTAAGGTTGGAAAAATCCTATTGGCTTTTGCAATCAGCCAATAGGGTTGAACTTCAATCCTATTGGCTGATCCAATCAGCCAATAGGATTGAGCTTGCATTCTATTGGCTGATTGGAATAGCCAATAGAATGCAAGCTCAATCCCATTGGCTGATTGCAACAGCCCCTAACTTAAATATAATTAAAAGAAATCTAAATAAAAATTACTATCATTAACTAGGAGTACAGAGACTTCTTCCTCTGTTACATGAGGTAAGTAGTACTGGGTTTGAGGGGTGTGATGTGCAGATATATTTTCTAATGGTGTCAATTTTATTTTTGAAGTGATCATCAATAATATGAGCAGTGAGGTTGGTAGTGGGTGGGGGTGCAGGCAGATGTAGAAGAGAGTTAAAGGTTGAGAACAACTTTCTAGGGTTGGATTTGTGAGATGACACAAGGGAGGAGAAATAGAACTGTTTAGTCAGGCTGAGCACAGAGTTGTAGGACTTAAGGATGAATTTATAATGCCAGAAATCAGCACAGGTGCGTGATTTCCTCAACTACCGTTCAGCAGCCCGTGAACATTGCTGAAGATATCTGGTCTGTTTGGTGTGCCACGGTTGTCATCGAGTGATTGATGTACAGCAAACAGCGGAAGGTGCAGCTTTGTCAAGTGTTGAGCTTAGTGCCGAATTATACTGTAAAGCCACGAGGTTTGGGCAAGTTGAGTGGAAAAGTCTGTGAGATCCAAGTATTTAAATTCCTGTATGGTAGCAGTTTTTTATGGGCTTGCAAAGATGCAGCAGGTAGAGTAAGAGAGAAAGTTAGTAGATGGTGGTCAGAGAGAGGAAAGGGGAAGTTAAAGAAGTTGGAAATGGCACAGAGATTAGTAAAGAACAGGTCTATGGAGTTGCCTTCACAGTGGGTTGGAGATGTTGTCCACTGGAACAGGTCAAAAGAGGTGGTAAGGGATAGAAGTTTAGAGGCAGCAGGCATGTTAGGATTATCAACGGGTATGTTGAAGTTCCCTAAGATGAGAGAAGGGACATTACAAGAGAGAAAATGTGGAAGCCAGGCTGCAAAGTGGTCAAGAAATTGTGATGCTGGGCCAGGGGGCCAATAGATAACTTCAACACGAAGAACTACAGAGGAGAAGGGCGGATAGCATGAACTTCAAAAGATGAGAAGGAAAGAGAGGGAATGCAGTGTGGAGACAGGAGAATTCCTACTCCCCATCCTTGATTGTCTCCTGGCCTGGAAGTGTGACTGAAGTGCAGGCCGCCATAGGACAGAGAGGCTACAGCAGTTGTGTTAGAGGAGGAAAGCCAAGTTTCAGTAAGGGCTAACAGGTTAAGTGAACGTGAAATAAATAGGTTGTGAATAGATGAAAGCTTATTGCATACAGAGTGTGCATTCCAAAGGTGTAGTTAATGAGGTTTAGAGGGTTATGTGGGCAAGGCTTATGAAGTGTCATTTGGGGTAGTGAGCTGAGGGAAGCAGAGGGTGGACCTGGGTTAGGTAAGACATCCCCAGCTGCAAGAAGAAGAAAGATGGTGAGCAAAAGAATATAAGAGTGTGTCTTATGTGAGTGTTTAAGTTTAGAATCAGGGAAGCATGGCTGGCTGAGGGATGTGAGATAGGAATAGAGTTAATTTATCTTGTAGAGAGGGGAAAGTAGAAGAGAAGGAGAAATATCAATTGTCTGAGTGCTGTTTGTGAAAGGAAGAACTGTGACTTTAAGGAGAAGGGAGGAAAAGGTTAATGCAGACATTAGAGAGTGTAGCATGTTTGCAGTTAATTTAGGGAGATTTGAAAGTCCTTGTTTCTGTGTTGTCCACTCCTTTGTCTAACTCCTTGTTATAACTCCCTATACTTATGAACTAACATACTTATGTCTATATTAGGAGTTTTGCGGTACGGTGCAGTACGGTTATTAACGCTGAAACATTACCAGTCGGGGCTGTACCGCAAGCATTTCAGCCTGTAATGCACCGTGCATTCCGCACTCCAAAAAATTAAATTTTAGTGCAGGATTTTCCATAGTGCCGTATTACAGGTTGTGCGGTCCGGCTAAAATGCTTGCGTTACAGCCTATACCGACATGATCCATTCCGCCACCTGAGAGCAGTAGTTCTGGATTTTGCGAAACAAAAATGTTTCACAAAATTCATAACTAAAATGTTACAAAGTACACTAACACCTGTAAACTACCTATTAACCCCTAAACCGCCACCCTCCCATATCGCAAATACTATAATAAACTTATTAACCCTTAATCTGCCACCCACCCACATCACGACTATTAAATAAACCTATTAACCCCTAATCCGCCGCCCACCAACACTAAATAAAATTATTAACCCCTAATCCACCGACCTTCGACATTGCAACACCTAAATAAAACTATTGACCCCTAATCCGCCGCTCCCGACATCGCTGACACTAAATAAACCTATTAACCCCTAAACTACGGCCCCCCACATCACAACTAATAAATAAACCTATTAAACCCTAAACCGCCGGACCATCACATCGCAAAACACTAAATTGAACTATAAACCCCTAAACCACCAGCCCCCGACATTGCAAAACACTAAATTAAACTATTAACCCCTAAACTAAACACCCCCTAACTTGAAATGAAAAGTTACAATATAACTATCTTAAAATAAATAAAAACTTACCTATGAAATAAAAAAAAATAACATTGAACTATAAATTAACCTAACATAACTATTCTAATAAAATAAAATAAACTACAAATTAGAAAATCTAAATTACAAATTTAAAAAAATCTAATACTACGAAAAAAATCTAACATTACAAAAAATAATAAACACTAAATTATGAAAAATAAAAAACTTAAAGATTACAAAAAATAAATGAAATGATCAAAAATAAAAACAATTACACTTAATCTAATAGCCCTACAAAAACTAAAAAGCCCCCAAAATAAAAATAAAACCCTTACATACAATAAACTACCAATTGCCCTTAAAATGGTCTTTTGTAGGGCATTGTCCTAAGTTAGACAGCTCTTTTACCTCGAAAAAGTAATACAAAGTCCCCCCAACAGTAAAAACCTTCACCCAACCAACCCCCCAAAATAAAAAAAACCTTAGTCTAAAAAAACCCCTAAGCTACCCATTGCCCCTAAAGGGGCATTTGTATGGGCATTGCCCTTAAAAGGACATTCAGCTCTTTTACTGCCCTAATCTTAAAAAAAAAAAACACACCCCCTCAAAAAAAAACTAACACTAACCCCATAAAATCTACTCACGGTTTCTGAAATCCTGACATCCATCTCTCCATCCAGGCTGCAAGAAGTCTTCATCCAGGTGGCAACATCTTCATCCATCACGGGGGCGTCTTCTATCTTCATCCTGTTTTTTTGGGCACTATAAAATAGCTGAATGCCCTTTTAAGGACAGTAAAAGAACTGATTGCCCTTTTAAGGGCAATGCCCATACAAATGCCCCTTTAGGGGCAATGGGTAGCTTAGGTTTTATTTAGACTTAGGTTTTTATTTTGGGGGGTTGGTTGGGTGGGGGGGTTTTACTATTGGGGGGACTTTGTATTTTTTTTGTCTAGGTAAAGAGCTGTTTAACTTAGGGCAATTCCCTACAAAAGTCCCTTTTTTATTGTTTATTAATATTCTCTATTTAGGAAGTAAATACAGTCCAGGACGAACTTTTTCCACGTATACATAAAGCAGATATAGACACAAATTGTGGCTATCCCAAACATAAGAGGCTACAAAACACGAGTTCTGCCCAAGATTTTTGTTACATTCACAGTCTTCTAACAGAGGGATCTAAAGGACAAATCTTACTTGTATCATATCACAACTTCCAATTTTGTTGTAAGTTCAAATCTTAAATTAAACATTCACAAACATGAAGTCCATTAATCCACAGCTTCAGGTTGACATAAGTACCAGATAATAAGTAAACATAACGGTCATAATAACTATACATTAACATAGTAAAGGTACATCAGGAACCCTTAACTCAAAACCTATATATAATTTATAGTTTAATGTTAGTTTTTTTTATCTCACAGGTAAGTTTTTATTTATTTTAAGATAGTTATATTGTAACTTTCAATTTAAAGTTAGGGGGGTGTTAGGTTTAGGGGTTAATAGTTTAATTTAGTGTTTCTTTCATGTAATTAGCAAGAGTCCATGAGCTAGTGACGTATGGGATATACATTCCTACCAGGAGGGGCAAAGTTTCCCAAACCTCAAAATGCCTACAAATACACCCCTCACCACACCCACAAATCAGTTTTACAAACTTTGACTCCTATGGAGGTGGTGAAGTAAGTTTGTGCTAGATTCTACGTTGATATGCGCTCCGCAGCAGGTTGGAGCCCGGTTTTCCTCTCAGCGTGCAGTGAATGTCAGAGGGATGTGAGGAGAGTATTGCCTATTTGAATTCAATGATCTCCTTCTACGGGGTCTATTTCATAGGTTCTCTGTTATCGGTCGTAGAGATTCATCTCTTACCTCCCTTTTCAGATCGACGATATACTCTTATATATATACCATTACCTCTGCTGATTTTCGTTTCAGTACTGGTTTGGCTTTCTACAACTTGTAGATGAGTGTCCTGGGGTAAGTAAGTCTTATTTTCTGTGACACTCTAAGCTATGGTTGGGCACTTTTTTATAAAGTTCTAAATATATGTATTCAAACATTTATTTGCCTTGACTCAGGATGTTCAACATTCCTTATTTTCAGACAGTCAGTTTCATATTTGGGATAATGCATTTGAATAAAACAATTTTTTTCTTACCTTAAAAATTTTACTTTTCCCTGTGGGCTGTTAGGCTCGCGGGGGCTGAAAATGCTTCATTTTATTGCGTCATTCTTGGCGCAGACTTTTTTGGCGCAAAATTTTTTTTCTGTTTCCGGCGTCATTCGTGTCGCCGGAAGTTGCGTCATTTTTGACGTTCTTTTGCGCCAAAAATGTTGGCGTTCCGGATGTGGCGTCATTTTTGGCGCCAAAAGCATTTAGGCGCCAAATAATGTGGGCGTCTTATTTGACGCTAAAAAAATATGGGCGTCACTTTTGTCTCCACATTATTTAAGTCTCATTTTTTATTGCTTCTGGTTGCTAGAAGCTTGTTCACTGGCATTTTTTCCCATTCCTGAAACTGTCATTTAAGGAATTTGTTCAATTTTGCTTTATATGTTGTTTTTTCTATTACATATTGCAAGATGTCCCATGTTGAAGCTGAGTCAGAAGATACTTCTGGAAAATCGCTGCCTGGTGCTGGAGCTACCAAAGCTAAGTGTATCTGCTGTAAACTTTTGGTAGCTGTTCCTCCAGCTGTTGTTTGTATTGAATGTCATGACAAACTTGTTAATGCAGATAATATTTCCTTTAGTAAAGTTACATTACCTGTTGCTGTTCCATCAACATCTAATACTCAGAGTGTTCCTGATAACATAAGAGATTTTGTTTCTAAATCCATTAAGAAGGCTATGTCTGTTATTCCTCCTTCTAGTAAACGTAAAAGTCTTTTAAAACTTCTTATTTTTCAGATGAATTTTTAAATGAACATCATCATTCTGATTCTGATAATGGCTCTTCTGGTTCAGAGGATTCTGTCTCAGAGGTTGATGCTGATAAATCTTCATATTTATTTAAAATGGAATTTATTCGTTCTTTACTTAAAGAAGTCCTAATTGCATTAGAAATTGAGGATTCTGGTCCTCTTGATACTAAATCTAAACGTTTAGATAAGGTTTTTAAATCTCTTGTAGTTATTCCAGAGGTTTTTCCTGTTCCTGGTGCTATTTCTGAAGTAATTTCCAGGGAATGGAATAATTTGGGTAATTCATTTACTCCTTCTAAACGTTTTAAGCAATTCTATCCTGTGCCATCTGACAGATTAGAATTTTGGGACAAAATCCCTAAGGTTGATGGGGCTGTCTCTACTCTTGCTAAGCGTACTACCATTCCTACGGCAGATGGTACTTCCTTTAAGGATCCTTTAGATAGGAAAATTGAATCCTTTCTAAGAAAAGCTTACTTGTGTTCAGGTAATCTTCTTAGACCTGCTATATCTTTGGCGGATGTTGCTGCAGCTTCAACTTTTTGGTTGGAAGCTTTAGCGCAACAAGTAACAGATCATAATTCTCATAGCATTATTATTCTTCTTCAACATGCTAATAATTTTATTTGTGATGCCATCTTTGATATCATTAGAGTTGATGTCAGGTATATGTCTCTAGCTATTTTAGCTAGAAGAGCTTTATGGCTTAAAACTTGGAATGCTGATATGTCTTCTAAGTCTACTCTGCTTTCCCTTTCTTTCCAGGGTAATAAATTATTTGATTCTCAGTTGGATTCTATTATCTCAACTGTTACTGGAGGGAAAGGAACTTTTTTTACCACAGGATAAAAAATCTAAAGGTAAATTTAGGTCTAATAATCGTTTTCGTTCCTTTCGTCACAACAAGGAACAAAAGCCTTATCCTTCATCCACAGGAGCGGTATCAGTTTGGAAACCATCTCCAGTCTGGAATAAATCCAAGCCTTTTAGAAAATCAAAGCCAGCTCCTAAGTCCACATGAAGGTGCGGCCCTCATTCCAGCTCAGCTGGTAGGGGGCAGATTACGTTTTTTCAAAGGAATTTGGATCAATTCCGTTCACAATCTTTGGATTCAGAATATTGTTTCAGAAGGGTACAGAATTGGCTTCAAGATAAGGCCTCCTGCAAAGAGATTTTTTCTTTCCCGTGTCCCAGTAAATCCAGCGAAGGCTCAAGCATTTCTGAAATGTGTTTCAGATCTAGAGTTGGCTGGAGTAATTATGCCAGTTCCAGTTCTGGAACAGGGGCTGGGGTTTTATTCAAATCTCTTCATTGTACCAAAGAAGGAGAATTCCTTCAGACCAGTTCTGGATCTAAAATAATTGAATCGTTAGGTAAGGATACCAACATTCAAAATGGTAACTGTAAGGTCTATCCTGCCTTTTGTTCAGCAAGGGCATTATATGTCTACAATAGATTTACAGGATGCATATCTGCATATTCCGATTCATCCAGATCACTATCAGTTTCTGAGATTCTCGTTCCTAGACAAGCATTGTTTGTGTTGTTTCTTCAAGATCATGGTTGGAGGATCAATTTACTAAAAAGTTCATTGATTCCTCAGACAAGGGTAACCTTTTTGGGTTTCCAGATAGATTCAGTGTCCATGACTCTATCTTTGACAGACAAGAGACGTCTAAAATTGATATCAGCTTGTCGAAACCTTCAGTCACAATCATTCCCTTCGGTAGCCTTATGCATGGAAATTCTAGGTCTTATGACTTCTGCATCGGACGCGATCCCCTTTGCTCGTTTTCACATGCGACCTCTTCAGCTCTGTATGCTGAACCAGTGGTGCAGGGATTACACAAAGATATCTCAATTAATATCTTTAAAACCGATTGTACGACACTCTCTGATGTGGTGGACAGATCACCATCGTTTAGTTCAGGGGGCTTCTTTTGTTCTTCCGACCTGGACTGTAATCTCAACAGATGCAAGTCTTACAGGTTGGGGAGCTGTGTGGGGGTCTCTGACGGCACAAGGGGTTTGGGAATCTCAGGAGGTGAGATTACCGATCAATATTTTGGAACTCCGTGCAATTTTCAGAGCTCTTCAGTCTTGGCCTCTTCTAAAGAGAGAATCATTCATTTGTTTTCAGACAGACAATGTAACAACTGTGGCATACATCAATCATCAAGGAGGGACTCACAGCCCTCTGGCTATGAAAGAAGTATCTCGAATTCTGGTTTGGGCGGAATCCAGCTCCTGTCTAGTTTCTGCGGTTCATATCCCAGGTATAGACAATTGGGAAGCGGATTATCTCAGTCGCCAAACGTTGCATCCGGGCGAATGGTCTCTTCACCCAGAGGTATTTCTTCAGATTGTCCAAATGTGGGGACTTCCAGAAATAGATCTGATGGCCTCTCATCTAAACAAGAAACTTCCCAGGTATCTGTCCAGATCCAGGGATCCTCAAGCGGAAGCAGTGGATGCATTGTCACTTCCTTGGAAGTATCATCCTGCTTATATCTTTCCGCCTCTAGTTCTTCTTCCAAGAGTGATCTCCAAGATTCTGAAGGACTGCTCGTTTGTTCTGCTGGTAGCTCCAGCATGGCCTCACAGGTTTTGGTATGCGGATCTTGTCCGGATGGCCTCTTGCCAACCGTGGACTCTTCCGTTAAGACCAGACCTTCTGTCGCAAGGTCCTTTTTTCCATCAGGATCTCAAATCCTTAAATTTAAAGGTATGGAGATTGAACGCTTGATTCTTAGTCAAAGAGGTTTCTCTGACTCTGTGATTAATACTATGTTACAGGCTCGTAAATCTGTATCTAGGGAGATATATTATAGAGTCTGAAAGACTTATATTTCTTGGTGTCTTTCTCATCATTTTTCCTGGCATTCTTTTAGAATTCCGAGAATTTTACAGTTTCTTCAGGATGGTTTGGAGAAAGGTTTGTCTGCAAGTTCCTTGAAAGGACAAATCTCTGCTCTTTCTGTTCTTTTTCACAGAAAGATTGCTAATCTTCCTGATATTCATTGTTTTGTACAAGCTTTGGTTCGTATAAAACCTGTCATTAAGTCAATTTCTCCTCCTTGGAGTTTGAATTTGGTTCTGGGGGCTCTTCAAGCTCCTCCGTTTGAACCTATGCATTAATTGGACATTAAATTACTTTCTTGGAAAGTTTTGTTCCTTTTGGCCATCTCTTCTGCCAGAAGAGTTTCTGAATTATCTGCTCTTTCTTGTGAGTCTCCTTTTCTGATTTTTCATCAGGATAAGGTGGTGTTGCAAACTTCTTTTGAATTTTTACCTAAGGTTGTGAATTCCAACAACATTAGTAGAGAAATTGTGGTTCCTTCATTATGTCTTAATCCTAAGAATTCTAAGGAGAAATCATTGCATTCTTTGGATGTAGTTAGAGCTTTGAAATATTATGTTGAAGCTACTAAGAATTTCCGAAAGACTTCTAGTCTATTTGTTATCTTTTCCGGTTCTAGGAAAGGTCAGAAGGCCTCTGCCATTTCTTTGGCATCTTGGTTGAAATCTTTAATTCATCATGCTTATGTCGAGTCGGGTAAAACTCCGCCTCAAAGGATTACAGCTCATTCTACTAGGTCAGTTTCTACTTCCTGGGCGTTTAGGAATGAAGCTTCGGTTGATCAGATTTGCAAAGCAGCAACTTGGTCTTCTTTGCATACTTTTACTAAATTCTACCATTTTGATGTGTTTTCTTCTTCTGAAGCTGTTTTTGGTAGAAAAGTACTTCAGGCAGCTGTTTCAGTCTGAATCTTCTGCTTATGTTTTCAGTTTTTTTCATTATAAAATTTAAACTTTATTTTGGGTGTGGATATTTTTCAGCGGAATTGGCTGTCTTTATTTTATCCCTCCCTCTCTAGTGACTCTTGCGTGGAAAGATCCACATCTTGGGTAGTCATTATCCCATACGTCACTAGCTCATGGACTCTTGCTAATTACATGAAAGAAAACATAATTTATGTAAGAACTTACCTGATAAATTAATTTCTTTCATATTAGCAAGAGTCCATGAGGCCCACCCTTTTTGTGGTGGTTATGATTTTTTTGTATAAAGCACAATTATTCCAATTCCTTATTTTTTATGCTTTCGCACTTTTTTCTTATCACCCCACTTCTTGGCTATTCGTTAAACTGATTTGTGGGTGCGGTGAGGGGTGTATTTGTAGGCATTTTGAGGTTTGGGAAACTTTGCCCCTCCTGGTATGTATATCCCATACGTCACTAGCTCATGGACTCTTGCTAATATGAAAGAAATGAATTTATCAGGTAAGTTCTTACATAAATTATGTTTTTGCAATGTCGGGGAGCGGTGGATTAGGGGTTAATAATTTTATTTAGTGTCGGGGAGCTGTGGATTAGGGGTTAATAACTTTTATTAGTGTCTGTCATGTCGGGGGGCATCAGACTAGGGGTGTTTAGACTAGGATTTTTTGCGTTCCTTACGCACCTGGTATTTCGCAAGACTCGTAATCTAGGTGTTGGAGAACTACACATGCTCCACTGATCTAACAAGCAAGCTTGATGTAAAAAGCTAAGGACATACAATTTAAAGGTAATAACAGTCACATGCTTCTAATTAACAAAGGTCATGAATTACAACAAGATTAAACAAGGTCTAAGTAAACAATGCAGACCACACTTTCACAGAGTAATACCAGTGTGGGAGACATATAAACTCAGTGTACAGTAAATGATGATTGTGTTGTATTTATCTCCTGCTGCAGATGACAAAGTTAGCTTGGGGCAGTATAGAAATCATTAAATACCACAGTCGAGGAATTTGACACTGCTGCCAGGAATGCCATGTGCATTAAGGTGAGACATTTTGAAACAGCCGATGCCACCTCACAGGAAGTGACGTGGTTTGCTAATTTGTCGGATTCGCTATTTTGTCTAAACACCGGCTGTAAAACTGCTCCTGTCAAAATTGTGAGCAGTTCAATATTTCTATGTGCAATGCTTCCTATGTGCAGTATGTGTTCATATCTTAGTGAACACCACCATCTAGTGGAAAAATAGAATATATTTACAACTATGTAAAAATATTCTGATTTCCATTGAATTTGCTGACTGTTAAAGTGATTGTAAAGTTTAAAACATTAGAGCCCAGTATCTAAAAATACTCGTAAAAACATGGGCAGTTTAATTCATTAAACTTTACCAACATGCTTTTTTTTGTTTTTAAAATACTTACCATTTTGTTACGGTAAACAGACAGCCGATCCTCTGCCTGCTTCACCTTCTGTATTTTGCAGATCGAGGACTAATCCAGCTTCCTTCAATCATTGCGTGCCCTCATTGGTGTCCAGCTTGTTGGGCACGCAACAATTGGAGGAAGCCGGATTCATCATTGATATGCAAAATACAGTCGGAGATGCGGAGGATCGGCCGTTCGTTTACCTTATTGAAATGATAAGTATATATATATATATATATATATATATATATTTTTTTTTTTAAAGTGTGTTTCTAAGAGTATTTTTAGATACTGGGCTTTAATTCTTAAAACTTTACAATCACTTTAAATATAAAGAAATCAAGGGACAAAATAAAAGTCTGCTGTAATACCATTATAGAAGGGAAAACTATCCCATTCAGTAAACAAATTTAGGAAGAACCTCCATATTTATATTCCTATTATTCTAAACACCATTAGGTTAAAGGGACACTAAACCCAAAATTTTTCTTTCATGATTGAGATAGAGCATGCAATTTTAAACAATGTTCTAATTTACTCCTATTATCAATATTTCTTCATTCTCTTGCTATCTTTATTTGAAAAGCAAGAGTGAAAGTTTACAAGCCGGCCCATTTTTGGTTAACAACCCGGGTTGTGCTTGCTTATTGGTGGCTAAATGCACCCACCAAAAAACAAGTGCTGTCCATCATTCTAAGCCAAAAATTGGCTGGCTCATTAGCTTAGATGCCTTCTTTTTCAAATAAAGATAGCAAGAGAACGAAGAAAAATTGATAATAGGAGTAAATTAGAACGTTGCTTAAAATTGCATGCTCTATCTGAATCATGAAAGAAAAAATTTGGGTTTAGTATCCCTTTAACCCTAGTGTTTATCAATCTATATAAAAACATGATGTATATCATATTGCAGGCAAATACTGTGCCAAACCACTAGGGAAGACAATAGTCTACCTATCCCAACTTATAAATGGAACATGGGAACTATCATCAGATAGATAAAATCTACCAGATGGTAGAGGGAAGCGATAAACAGCATCCATTATTTCTTGGGTATGTTAGGCTCAGTATGAGTACATAGAGTATATAATCAATAAAATCTTATACAGCTCATCTTATGGACATTTTCATTTTGTGTTGCCAAGCCAAGTTCACGCTTCATAGGAAATAGTGTCAGTCATTGATGGTAATTTAATCCCTTTGGAGCAATTGTGTCCAATTTATGGATCCATTTATATTTCATTTGTAATAACTTTTTATTTTGTAAGAGGGGGAGACAGAGATAAAAAGTTATTACAAATGGAATATAAATGGATCCATAGATTGGAACAGCCAATAGAATGCAAGCTCAATCCGATTGGCTGATTGCATCAGCCAATCGGATTGAACTTCAATCTGATTGGCTGATTGAATCAGCCAATCAGATTTTTCCTACCTTAATTCCGATTGGCTGATAGAATCCTATCAGCCAATCGGAATTCGAGGGACGCCATCTTGGATGACGTCACTTAAAGGTACCGTCATTGTGTAAGAAGACTCCGGATGAAGAGGATGGCTCCGCGTCGGCTCCTTGGAAGATGGCTCCGCATGGATGAAGATTGAAGATGCCGCCTGGATGAAGACTTCTACCGGATGAAGGATCTCTTCTGCGCACCTTGGATGAAGATTTCGGCCCGGTTGGGTGAAGACCACTCAAGGTAGGGAGATCTTCAGGGGGTTAGTGTTAGGTTTTTTTAAGGGGGGTTTGGGTGGGTTAGAGTAGGGGTATGTGGGTGGTGGGTTTTAATGTTGGGGGGGTTGTAAAAATTTTTTACAGGTAAAAGAGCTGATTACTTTGGGGCAATGCCCCGCAAAAAGCCCTTTTAAGGGCTGGTAAAAGAGCTGATTACTTTTGTAATTTAGAATAGGGTAGGGCATTTTATTATTTTGGGGAGCTTTTTTATTTTATTAGGGGGCTTAGATTAGGTGTAATTAGTTTAAATTTCTTGTAATTTTTTTATTTTCTGTAATTTAGTGTTTGTTTGTTTTTGTACTATAGTTTAGTTTATTTAATTAAATTTAATTGTAGGTAATTGTAGTTAATTTATTTAATTAATTTAATGATAGTGTAGTGTTAGGTTTAATTGTAACTTAGGTTCGGATTTATTTCACAGGTAATTTTGTAATTATTTTAACTAGGTAGCTATTAAATAGTTATTAACTATTTAATAGCTATTGTACCTAGTTAAAATAATTCCAAAGTTGCCTGTAAAATAAATATAAATCCTAAAATAGCTACAATGTAACTATTAGTTATATTGTAGCTATCTTATGGTTTATTTTATAGGTAAATATTTATTTTTAAATAGGATTAATTTATTTAATTATTGGAATATTATTTCGTTTTATTTAAATTATATTTATGTTAGGGGGGTGTTAGGGTTAGGGTTAGACTTAGGTTTAGGGGTTAATAACTTTATTATAGTGGCGGCGATGTCCGGTCGGCACATTAGGGGTTAATAATTGTAGTTAGGTAGCGGTGACGTTGGGGGTGCAGATTAGGGGTTAATAAATATAATGTAGGTGTCGGCAATGTTAGGGGCAGCAGATTAGGGGTTCATATGTATAATTTAGGTGGCTTTCATTATTCAGATAGGACTTTTATTTTTAATCAACTTTCCAATTTACTTTTATCATCAAATTTGCTTTTTTCTCTTGGTATTCTTAGTTTAAGCTAAACATAGGTAGGCTCATATGCTAATTTCTAAGCCTTTGAGGGCTGCCTCTTATCACATGCTTTTTAAATCTCTTTTCAACACAAAGAGACAGAAAGTACACGTGGGCTATATAGATAACACTGTGTTCAGGCACAGAAAGTTATTTAAGATCTAGCACAATACAATGCTAAATTTAAGACAATAGATAATAAACAGTCACAGTCATGTGATCAGGGGGCTGGAAGAAGGTTCCTAGATACAAGGTAATCACAGAGGTAAAATGTATATTAATATAACTGTGTTGGTTATGCAAAACTGGAGAAAGAGTAATAAAGGGATTATCTATCTTTTAAAACAATAACAATTCTATGGTTGACTGTCCCTTTAAGCATGGAAGGGATGGATATTCTAAAAGAGCAGGTTGTAGATAATCTTAGAGGGGAGGGGTCAGGTACTCTTAAAACACAGTGGCTCATTTAGCCCAGTCTTAAAGTGGTATATTGCAGATCGTTTTAAAGGGGCAGGATTAGAGGGTGTGAGGTGTTCAGGTAGTCTTAAAAAGGGAGGGGTTTATAGTCCAAGGGGCAAGTGTATAGTCTTAAAGGGGAAGAGTTAAAGGGACACTCAAGTCAAAATGAAACTTCATGATTCAGATAGAGCATGCAATTTTAAACAACTTTCCAATTTACTTCCATTAACAAAATGTGCAGTCTTTTTATATTTATACTTTTTGAGTCACCAACTCCTACTGAGCATGTGCCAGAATTCATAGCATATACGTATATGCATTTGTGATTGGCTGATGGTTGTCACATGATACGGGGGGAGTGGAAATAGACATAACTTTGCAATTTATTTAACAAGAATCTACTACTCATTTGAAGTTCAGACTAAGTGCTATTGCATTGTCTTCTTATCATGCATTTGTTGATTATGCAAATCTACAGTGTTGACTGGTCCTTTAACAGTATTAAAGTGGCAGGGGATTAGTCTGGACAGACATACTGATTTGCTGCTTAGAAGTCCTTTACAATGGGATGTGGCTACTGAGGAACGTTTGAGGTAAAATATCTTTCTTTTTTACAT
Organism: Bombina bombina; assembly: GCF_027579735.1. NCBI lineage: Eukaryota > Metazoa > Chordata > Amphibia > Anura > Bombinatoridae > Bombina > Bombina bombina. The sequence continues at coordinate 756,273,402 of NC_069504.1, forward strand.
AGAGATGTTCAGGTGATATTTTCTAGTCAGCTTTTTACAGCTATGCTGCGTCACTTTCAAGTGTTTCAACATTTGGGTATCATGGCCCTTTTTAGGGGCCCTTGGCTTGACTAGGTTTGTGTGGTATATCTGGATACTAACTTCTATCATATTTTTTTTCCTATTAAACTGGACTCTCATTCTTGACAAACGTACTTTGTGTATAGTTTCACATTTGACTGCCTTAATATATGCTGTCCAGAGACTAGTCCATTGTGAAAAGCCAACTGGATACTCGTTTTGGAGAACTCAGAGCACTTGTATATATCTTTGTTCTTTCATTATTAATATTAATGCATTGTTAGCATTCTCCTTGTTAAGACATGTTACATTGATTTAGGGCCAGATTACAAGTGGTGCAGTATTTTGCGTTTCCACAAAACGCAGCTACAATGAAGATTTTTGCGCTGGTATTACAAGTACCCAAAAAATGTATTTTGCACTAGCGGTAACACGACTAGCGCAAAAATTTGAATTTACAATATTGTGTGCGCGTTCACATATTCCCCTATATAAGTCAATGGAGAAAAAAACACACCCAACTCTCGTGCAAACACCATCACATATTCTCATTAGCGCTAACCCAACATGAAAATTTGAATATTTCATATTCCAATGTTCTTTAACATGTTTGTTAGTAATATGAGCATACCTGATCACATACTGGGATATGCGCATACCCGAGATGAAAATATAAATATTGTATAAATATGCTTTAAAGGGAGAGTCAAGCCCAAAAAAAAACTTTCATGTTTCAAATAGGGCATGTAATTTTAAACAACTTTCCAATTTACTTTTATCATCATGTTTGCTTTGTTCTCTTGGTATTCTTAGTTGAAAGCTAAACCTAGGAGGTTCATATGCTAATTTCTTAGACCTTGAAGGCCGCCTCTAATCTAAATGCATTTTGATAGTTTTTCACCACTAGAGGGCATTAGTTCACGTATTTCATATAGATAACATTGAGCTCATGCACATACATTTACCATGGAGACAGCTCTGATTGGCTAAAATGCAAGTCTGTCAAAAGAACTGAAATAAGGGGGCAGTCTGCTGAGGCTTAGATACAAGGTAATTACAGAGGTAAAATGTGTATAATTATAACTGTGTTGGTTATGCAAAACTGGGGAATTGGTAATTAAGGGATTATCTATCTTTTAAAACAACAAAAATTCTGGTGTTGTCCCTTTAACATGTTTTCATCTACCTAACTACAAAGGGCACTAATGCACACACATATATTTATATATACACACATATATATATATATATATATATATATATATATATATATATATATATATATACACATAGCTATTTATTATTATCAGTTATTTGTAGAACGCCAGCAGATTCCACAGTGCTAACGACATGGGTCAAAATATGCAGGGTGACAATTATAAGAGACAAAGGGATAGAGGGCGCTGCCAAGAGTTTCACTATTGTAAATCATTACTCATGAAAGTGATCTACAAAGCAGCTAGGCTCAAAGGCTTACATGCTAAGGGGGTTCAGGGGATAGCTTAAAGGGGGAGAGGAACTAAGATATCAAAATGTTAGTGTATATTGTAAGCATCCTTGAACAGTAGAGTCTTTAAGGAGCGCTTGAAAGTTTGAAAACTAGGGGAGAGTCGTGTAGCGCAAGGGAGAAAGTTCCACAAAATAGGGGCCAGTCTGGAGAAAAAGTAATAAAACATTTAACAGCAATACATACTCTGTTATCTTTTACACCAATACATACATTTTAATTTAGTGTACATGTTCATTACAGTACCAAAAAAGAAACAATCATAAAAATAATAATGTTTTTATTTTTTTATATGTGTATATATGTCTATAAATACATATATACACATATAAATACATTAATACATATGTACACAGATTATATACAGATATAGATATATACATATATATATATATATATATATATATATATATATATATATATATATATATATATATATATATATATATAGGAATATCTATTAATAAATACATAGAACATAGTCTGCTATGTGCAGAACATTGGAATAAATATACAATAATATAATACCAGCTGAATTTACCAATAAAGAGCATAAGGTGTAGTAATAACACAAATGGTATTGAGGTCAACAGTGGATACAAATTTTGAAAGTCTTTTATGTAGAAGTGATCAGTGGAGGCAGCAATCTGTAGAGGACCCGGCCTGGACCCAAGGACAGCAGTCTAAAAAAACAAGAAGATACAGATGCGCCACATGGCCCAATATTGTTTGATCTGAAGGTGTACAAATAGTGTGTATGATTACACTCACATGTATGAAGGCACTCCAGATAGTGCAGAAGGAGCAATCTGGGATCTATAACAGTCACCCAGAATGATAAGTGTGTGATCTGTAATAGGAAAAGACACAAAGGTGCCTATATGGCCTAGTACAGTTTATCCAGATTAAATGCAAACAGTAAGTATTAGATGCACTCACATTTGTTGAAGCATCTCCAGTGATGCTAGTAGGGCAGGATGGGATCAATTCAGTCAGTTGGATTTCTGGAGTTTCCTGCATTGCCTGATAAGTCTGGTGGGTGACTGAATTGATCCCATCCTGCCCTACTAGCATCACTGGAGATGCTTCAACAAATGTGAGTGCATCTAATACTTACTGTTTGCATTTAATCTGGATAAACTGTACTAGGCCATATAGGCACCTTTGTGTATTTTCCTATTAAAGATCACACACTTATCACAAGAGGTCGGTCTTCTGGGTGACTGTTATAGATCCCAGATTGCTCCTTCTGCACTATCTGGAGTGCCTTCATACATGCGAGTGTAATCATACCCACTATTTGTACTTCAGATCAAACAATATTGGGCCATGTGGCGCATCTGTATCTTCTTGTTTTTTTATGTGCTGCTTGCACCTCTAAACCAATAGCCATGCGTGCATACAGAAACCTGTCAGTTGATACGCATGACTATTGGTTCAGAGGTGCAAACGTCAGCTCATTGAAAGAGACCGATATCCTGTGGGAGGCCAGAGCCGGCGAGTTTAGATGTGTGCATCGGCACAGAAATGGTGAAGGTTTTTAAAATGCTCCGCTTTACCATCACTTAAACTGCAAAAGGCTCCAATACACTTATAAATACATATATACACATATATAGACATATATATATATATATGTGTGTAGATATGTCTGTAAATACATATACACACATAAAAATACATATGTATGTATATATATATATATATATATATATATATATATATATATATATATATATATATATATATATATATATATATATAAAAATTCATTAAAATTATGGTGGAGATAAAATTTTGAGATTAAAATCCTCCATGTTTCAAAAGTAGATCAATAAAACATTTTTGCATAGGAAATTAGCACATCTGGGCAAGTATTCCCGCTTGCTTTTCCCCAGTAAAACTTCATATACATTGTCACCATAATTTTAATGAATTTTGATTTAACCCTGAAATTAGCTTTGCCTAAGCAGCAATTAGAAATCTATCTGCTACTGAAGAGTTCCAAAAAGAACAAAACAGGCCATCTAGCAGTGATTTTTTTTTTTGCTGCATTAACCCTTTTAAGGGATTGCTGTGTTAAAACAGTATCTGAAGCAAAAATGTTGTGATTTTGCATATTTAATTTGCATATCTTACCTAGAATCCTCTTGTGCATTGGTAACAATGTATAATCCACTCCCTTTTTATTTCCCGACTTGACTACTGCAATAACCTACTTTCTGGCTTTCCTCTTTCCCGCCTCTCCCCCCTTCAATCCATCCTAAATGCCTTTGCCAGGCTGATCCACCTTTCCCGTTGCTCTGTATCTACTGCACCTCTCTGCGAGTCCCTTCATTGGCTCCCCATACACAGAAGAATAAAATTCAAAATTCTCACCCTTGCATACAAAGCACTCACCAACACCGCTCCCCTCTACCCCTATACTCCATCCCGCCCACTAAGATCCAACAATGACCTCCTCCTTGCATCTGCAACTATCACCTCCTCTCATGCTAGACTGCAAGACTTCTGTCATGCAGCACCTACCCTCTTGAACACTCTCCCTCGTGCTGTCAGGCTTTGCCCTAATCTTTCTTTCTTTAAATGCTCTCTGAAGACTTTTCTGTTCAGAGAAGCCTACCACCCAACTCAATAATATTTCTCTTACCTAACAACATTTCCCTCATCTTAACATCTTTCTTAATCTTGCAGTCCTCACCTCCTGTTTCTCAACCTCCTACCCTTCTAGATTGTAAGTTCCCACGGTAATAGGGCCCTCGATTCCTCCTGTATGTGTTTGTTAATTCTGTCCTGTCTCTTAGTCTTAGAAGATTTATATTATTGTTTTATTTAAATGAACTGTATCCATTGACAGCGCTGCGGAATATGATGGCGCTTCATAAATAAAGTATAATAATAATAATACTTGGGGAAAAGCAAGCAGGGATACTTGCCTAGATGTGCTAATTTCCTATGCAAAAATGTTTTATTGATTTACTTTTGAAACATGGAGGATTTTAATCTCAAAATTTTATCTCCACCATAATTTTAATACATTTTAATTTAACCCTGTAATTAGCTTTACTTAAGCAGCAATTAGAAATCTATCTGCTACTGAAGAGTTTCAAAAAGAACGAAACAGGGGGGCCTATCTATCAAGCTCCAAATGGAGCTTGATGCCCCGTGTTTCTGGCGAACCTGCAGGCTCGCCACAAACAGCAGTTATGAAGCAGCGGTCACAAAGACCGCTGCTCCATAACCTATCTGCCTGCTCTGAGCAGGCGGACAGACATCGCCGCAATTCAACCCGATCGAGTACGATCGGGTTGATTGACACCTCCCTGCTGGCGGCCAATCTGGTGGCCGCGAGTCTGCAGGGGGCGGCGTTGCATGCAATGCTGAATACGGAGAGCGTATTGCTCTCCGTATTCAGCGAGGTCTGGCGGACCTGATCCGCACTGTTGGATCAGGTCCGCCAGACCTTGTTAAATAGAGGCCAGGGTGTCTAGCAGTGATTTCTATTTGCTGCATTAACCCTATTAAGGGATTACTGTGTTAAAACAGTATCTGAAGCAAATTTTTTGATTTTTCATATCTAGTTTGCATATCTTACCCAGAATCCTCTTATGCATTGTTAACATTGTATATGGAGTTTTATTGGGGAAAAGCAAGCGGGGATACTTGCCTAGATGTGCTAATTTCCTATGCAAAAATGTTTTATTGATTTATATATATATATATATATAAGTAGCAGAGATGTGCACTCTCACCTTCCAATGACTGCCAGGGTGCTAGTGAGAATTAGTATAGAAAAACAATAAGCTTGCACTCACTGGTCTTTTTTTGTGAAATATTTTACTTGAAAAACTGTGACGTTTCGAGGACAAAGTAGGGGATACTTTGTCCTCGAAACGTCACAGTTTTTCAATTAAAATATTTCACAAAAAAAGACCAGTGAGTGCAAGCTTGTTGTTTATATATATATATATATATATATATATATATATATATATATATATATATATATATATATATATATATATAAAACAGCAATTTAAAATATGGGGAGGCGAAAAGTGAGTTTAAAATCCTCCACTAAATCCAAAATGTAGATAAAATAACTCATTGTGTAAACCATTTACAAATCTAAACAAGTCAGAAGACTTGCTTAAACCCCAGAAACTCTCTGATTACACTGTTTCCAATGCAGCAAAGGACTCTGGGGGAGATATGCAAATGAGGTTCACAATGACTCACTTTTTTACTTCTAGCCTGCTTTTTAAGGCAGACTTCCCTTTACACCATAGCATCGCTGCATTACACAGCTTCTAAGCTTAGCTAGGGTTAGTACAGTGATTCAGACCAATCCCAGGACAGCTGTTTCGTGGTTATTGCCACTCATCAGCTGGGAGTAGGTTGAATCACTGCTTGGTAAAATTGTTTTCTGGGGGAAATACAACAGCAATTTAAAATATGGGGAGGCGAAAAGTGAGCTTAAAATCCTCCACTAAATCCAAAATGTAGAGAAAATAACTCATTGTGTAAACCATTTACAAATCTAAACAAGTCAGAAGACTTGCTTATACCCCAGAAACTCTCTGATTACACTGTTTCCAATGGAGCAAAGGACTCTGGGGGAGATATGCAAATGAGGTTCACAATGACTCACTTTTTTACTTCTAGCCTGCTTTTTAAGGCAGACTTCCCTTTTATGCCATAGCAACGCTGCAATACACAGCTTCTAAACTATTTAGGGTTAGTGCAGTGAATAAGACCAATCCCAGGTCAGCTGTTTTGTGGTTATTGCCACTCATCAGCTGGGAGTAAGTTGAATCACTGCTTGGTAAAATTGTTTTCTGGGGGAAATACAACAGCAATTTAAAATATGAGGAGGTGAAAAAGTGAGTTTAAAATCTTCCACTAAATCCAAAATGTAGAGAAAATAACTCATTGTGTAAACCATTTACAAATCTAAACAAGTCAGAAGACTTGCTTATACCCCAGAAACTCTCTGATTACACTGTTTCCAATGCAGCAAAGGACTCTGGGGGAGATATGCAAATGAGGTTCACAATGACTCACTTTTTTACTTCTAGCCTGCTTTTTAAGGCAGACGCCATAGCATCGCTGCATTACACAGCTTCTTAGCTTAGCTAGGGTTAGTACAGTGATTCAGACCAATCCCAGGACAACTGTTTCGTGGTTATTGCCACTCATCAGCTGGGAGTAGGTTGAATCACTGCTTGGTAAAATTGTTTTCTGGGGGAAATACAACAGCAAAAGTTGAATCCGGCTCCTATATTGCGGAGGCGGTCAATCTTCATCCCGTTTGCGGTTCCATCTTCATCCCGGGCAGCAGTCTTCTGTCTTCATCCATCTTCTTATCTTCAGATCTTCTGTCCCTGACGTCCTCTTCATGCGGTCATCCGCTGCATGAATTCTGAATGCAAGGTACCCCCTTAAAATAGGGATACTTTTGCATTCCTATTGGCTGATTTTCATTTTCAAATTCAAATTTCAAATTCAAATCAGCCAAAAGAATGAAATCTTTTTCTATTGGCTGGTTTAAATTTGAAAATGGTTCATAACTGCTGTTTCCGGCGAGCCTAAAGGCTCTCGTGGAAACAGGGGCATCAGGGGCCATTCGACCCTTGATAAATTGGCCCCAAAGGGGTTACCTCGCATTTAAAATTTAGTGTGCGGCAGATGAAGAGGATGTTGGGGATGAAAAAATAGAAAATAAGAAGATGGACAAAGATAGTAGACCAATGCCAGAATAAAGATGGGCCGCTGGAGATGAAGATGGACCACCACTGCCACGTAGAAGCCAGGTTCAACTTTTGCCATAACGCTTTTTTATTTTCTGTAATTGTAGCTTTTTTAAATGTAATGTTAGGGGGGCTTCAGGTAATGTTAGATTTTTTTTATTTTCATGTAGTGTTAGGGTTCTTTTTTGGTAACTTAGGAAGTGTTAGGTTATGGGGTTATCTGGTTAGGGGTTTAGATGTTAGTGGGTATTTTGTAATGGTGGTTGTGGTGGTTTAGAGGTTAATAGTGTAGAGGGGTATTTTGTGATGGGGTTATGGTGGTTTAGGGTTAATAGTGGGGTAGTTTGCGATGCATTGGTTTGGCGGTTTAGGCATTATTAGTGTAGTGGGGTAGTTTGCAGTGGGCTATGTGGCGGGTTAGGAATTAATAGTGTAGTGTGGTAGTTTCCAATGTGGGCTATGTCGCAGATTAGGGGTTATTCGAGTACGGGGCTTATGGTGGTTCATGTTAGCTCGCGAGTATGGATTTTTTCCTGCTTTTATCGCTCCTTTGAAGTCTTTGGGGTAGTATGTTAATGCAGTCACAATATTCTAACTTTGTGTCTTTGCATGCGTCAGGTTAGTGCATGAGTGAACAACTTGTAATATGCGTGCTACCCAATGTCGAGCAGAGTTAGCACATGAGCAGGAGCAATACATAGAGCTCCGCTCATAATCTAGCCCTAGGTGTGTGCCTAGGTCAGCAGATTTTAGAGAGGGCAGCACATTTTGAAGCAGTTCTATGAAATTATGTCATCCCTCCCCTATACTCTCCAACTATTTATTTTAAAATCCCTAGTTTTCAAGTGAAGGTGTATGACCCATCCTTGCATCCTTGGAATCTGGTTGTGACAAATATTCTAGAACAGCATGTGTTGAAATTGTTGGACTAAAGAAGTTTCAAAGGGGAACCGATTTCCCAGTGCCCAGGGCAGCATAAAAACTAAATACACAACTGAGTAGAGATGAATTTTATAAAGAAATAAGTGTTTCAGAATACACTAATGAAAGAAACATGGTTTAAATGTGGAACAGTAAAGTTATGGCTGTGTAACCTTGTAGTTGTGCCAAGTGGTAAAGAAATTGATGGATCCATCCTGACGTCGTTGGATGACCGTCCAGCCTCCTCCAGTCAGCTCCTGTTCACACCAAGCCTGCATCACCTGGTTCCCGCCATGTGGTTTTAAGAGATAGATTCCATTGGATTTATGGCCTCCCATGAAGGCATCAAAACAGTTCACCCATGGTCCTGCTACAGAAAGCAATGTCAGTTTTGTATTGATGATGTAGATTCCCATTAGTATTTATGTCCCATATTACATAATCTTTTTCTCAGTAATTATCTATAATGCTTTAACCCCTTCAATTTCAGAGAAAAACATCCAAAATACTGTTGAATTTTTAGCAATTTTGCTATCACTCAGTTTAAACAGAAACAGCATTTATTATTTTAATTTACCTATGAAAAATACATATATTTATGTTTTGCATAAATAAAGCTTTCAAATGATGACAGTTTCAACTAGCTATTTATTCACAGAATTCAGAAATTATTGTAAAATTACCCAGAAAAGTAAAAAAAAAAAAAAAAAAAATCACATTTCACAAAAACCTGTAGATTTTTAACTGTAGAAAAAAAATCATAAAATATGTTAATTGGCATCCACCGATTTAGCTAACACAAAATGTACTTTTATTATTTTTAATATTTTTAGATTTTTGTCTGCAGCTATGTCTAAAATGATGCAATAGGCTAACTCTAATTTGGGATAGCAGAACTGCCAAAAATCTCAAAATGAATCCCATAACTATAATATATTTCTAAATTAGACAACCCAAGGTATTAATCTAGGCCCATTTTAGTATATTTGATGCCACTATTTGGCCGCCAAATATAATCAACTTTATTGTTTACACACAACTACTGCAGTCATAAGACAAATGGTTATAAAATATTTTCTGGAATCTGCATTGTTCAGAAACAGCAGAGATGCATGGCTTTGCCATTGGTTTTTAGCAATTAGAAGGCTGCTTCCACCGGCAGTGAAGGGGTCAATCAAGTAGCATGTAGTGTTAATATTTCCTCCCACCGGACACCTCCTGCCCCCTGATCGCTACCTAATCCTCCTAAACAGCTTTCTTCACTCCTCCACCCCCACTGGTCACCACCTTCTTACGTACTGGCAGATAGTCTGTCCAGGGGCTTAACTTAGGGCGTTGCTAAGTTGTGATCGGGCCTAGCCTTCTGGGGGGCCCATCAGTGCTGGCTGTTAGGTAAGAGAAGGAATGGAGAGGGGGCAGGACCGCGGTGAACACAGGCAGTAAGTGATCGGCAGATTCGGCACTGTAGCAGTAGGCATAGTGTATGTGTACATCACATGCGGTGAACACAGGCAGTAAGTGATCGGATGATTCGGCACTGTAGCAGTAGGCATAGTGTATGTGTACATCACAAGATTTATTACATTTTTAGTGGTGCTTTTACTTCTTACACATCTGCCCTATCCTCTCTCTAAAAGCCTGTGCACAGAGAAGATGGCAGATCCCATATAGATTGTAAGTTCCCACGGGAATAGGGCCCTCAATTCCCCCTGTTTTTATCTCTAAAATTTAGTTGTATTGTTTCTCCATTGTACTGTTATCCTTGTACCCATGGGCAGCACTGCGGAATCTGTTGACGCTTTATAAATAAAGAATAATAATAATAAAAGATGTGTAAGAAGCGTTGAAAAGATGTTGCTTTGAAGTAGAGACAGGAGGAGAGAGGGCTCACAGAGAGTGCAGATGAGCTGTCAAGACCGTCCACAGTAAAACGGTAGGCTGCTTTTTTAACCCTGATGTTGAACATATGCAGCATATTTATAGCGCGGGAGAAATGTCCTGCACTTGGCTGGGAGAGGTGTTAGAGTTAATTGCAGCACTTCTCCCTGCCATTACAGAACCTCTGCTTGTGTGGCTGTGATATAAATCTTCACAACCTCTCACTGAAGGATAGCGGGGGCTTGGCTTCCAATGCTGAATTCAGCTACACTGTGAGACTTCTGATATTCATCAGACTACCAGGTTATGCCTCTCTTTATATTGCTTAAATGTTCCTTTATTTTCTTTGACATTTGTGTCTTAGTATGTGACGGTCATGTATTTTGTCCACTGCTTCTGCATAAGATGTTTTGAGATTGTTGGCCTCAGTAGTCTGAAATAGAGTGAAAACTGCACAGCATATATATCTCAAATTTGCTTTCTTTTAGACATCAACTAAAATATTAAATTGTTGTAAATGCTGTAAAAATGTTCCTTTGTATGCAGGTGTTTAGCAAAGCATTGTGTAATTGCTGATAAATGGTACACATACACACATTCTATATATATATATATATATATATATATATATATATATATATATATATATATATACATACATACATACATATGTATGTGTGTATATGTATATATATATATATATATATATATATATATGCATGGGTGTGTGTAAGTATATGTGTGTGTGTGTGTATGTATATATATATATATATATATATATATATATATATATATATATATATATATATATATATATTATGGGTGTGTGTTTACGTATATGTCTATGTGTGTATATATATATATATTTATATATATATATAAATATGTGTGTGTATGTATATGTGTGTATATATATATGTGTGTGTGTATGTATATGTGTGTATATATATATGTGTGTGTGTATGTGTATATATACAGTTGTATACAAAAGTTTAGGCACCCCTGACAATTTTTATGATTTTCATTATTAGGTCCGCCAGACCTCGCTGAATACGGTGAGCAATACGCTCTCCGTATTCAGCATTGCACCAGCAGCTCACAAGAGCTGCCGGTGCAACGCCGCCCCCTGCAGACTCGTGGCCAATCGGCCGCCAGCAAGGAGGTGTCAGTCAACCCAATCATACTCGATCAGGTTGAATTCCAGCGATGTCTGTCCGCGAGCAGGCGGACAGGTTATGGAGCTGCGGTCTTTGTGACCACTGCTTCATAACTGCTGTTTCTGGTGAGTCTGCAGGCTCGCCAGAAACACGGGGCATCAAGCTCCATTCGGAGCTTGATAGATAGGCCCCTTTATATTTACTGTTAATTACACTACAAGCTAAGTTAAGAACACAGGTGTGCCGCAACAGAAAATACCAAGTGTGCCACAGTCTGAAAACATTTTAGAATCATTGGCTAAGACAATTCTTCTTATATGTTATAGCAAATTATTATTCTTATAACTTTAACTACCTGATGACTTGGGTGGCTCTGTTGACACAAAGGCTGGTATTTCAGTAGTAATTCTAGTCACAGGTTGGGCTACCTGCAGTCCTTTCTTCTCTGGTGTACTCTTTGCATGGTTACCTTGACTTTCATTGCTCTGGATTTTTATAGCAGTGGGAGGAAGATTGGAGTTCACACCAGCTGATGAATGATGACCGGAATTCTGAGAATTGAAGGTAATTATGGTAGTAAAATTAAACATTGACATATTTGTAACACAAAAAGGTTATTTGTGTGAATGCATGAGCTATTAGAAAAAAAAAAAAAATTATGCTTACCTGATAAGTTAATTTCTTCTATGATGGTTAGAGTCGACGAGTCATCACATGTAGGAATTCCCCTACTGACCACTAGAAGAAGGCAAAAGATACCTCAACACTCCAGAGCTTTAAATGCCTCCCACTTCCCATGAACGTTATTCATACATATGTGGTAACCACAACATATAGCCAAATAGATGAAGAAAATAGAAAAGCAGGAAAGATAAAGTTGAGCAAAAGAAGTACAAAACAAGTACTGACACTACCTGAAAAAAAAGAAAGGGTGGGGCTTGTGGACACTCATCATCATAAAATAAATACATTTGTCAGGTAAGCATACATGTGGGAATATATACTTAAGCAGTGAAGTCCATAAGATCACCATAAAATGGGTGAGACAAACAGTGAAGGAATGTATGCTGCCCACAGAACTTTCCTGCAAAAAGCAGCTTCACAAGAAGCATACATATCAAAGTTACAAAACTTCAAAAAAGTGTGCAAAGAAGACCAAGTAGCTGCCCTGTAAGTCTCAAAAGATACCTCATTACAACTGCTCTAGTAGTTGCTCTAGCAGAGTTTATCCCGCAACCAAATATGCCTTATGTATTAAGGCATTAAGCAAGACAGCTAAAGTAACATCCATAGCTTTTTGTCCCTTGCAAAAATTAACAAAAAGAGAAGAGCATATAGAATCTTTTGTGATTCCACACAATATTGTGAGCTCTTACAACATCCAGATTGTGAAGAAGATGCTAGAAGCTAGACAAAAAAGCCACAATTCCCTGATTAATAGTATCTGTAGATACTAACTTTGAAAGGAAAGAATAACTAGTGGGAAGAACATTCGTATACCTGATAAAAAATCAGAAAAGTAGGTTTACATGACAAAGCTGAAAGCACAGAAATCCGTCTTGCCAATGAAATAGCCAGAAGGGAAATAGCCTTCTAGGTTAAAAGCTGAAGTTCTAACCCATGCATAGGCTCAAAAGGAGGAGTTTGAAGAACCCTCAAAACCAGATTAAGTTTCCAAGGACGAGAAACTGGACAAATAACTGGTTTAATTCTGATTAGATTCTGAACAAAGGTCTAAAACTCTGGAATTTTAACAATTTTCTCATGAAACAAAACAAAAAAGAGACTAAATCTGACCCTTAAGAGAACTGGCTGACAAAACCCTTATTCAGACACTCCTGTAGGAACTCAAGAACTCTGGGAATCCTAAAAGAATTCCAGTGATAACCTTTGCAAGTTTCACAGGTAGTATACTGTCTGTCCAGGAATGTCCCAGCACAGAGGATAAAACCTAGGACGTGACCAAAATAGTAGTGGAAGCAAGTAGAAGCAGAGTCGATATCCAGGCCAGAGGTCAGCACACTTGCAAAAGACAGTATAGAATTGGTAGGCAAATAGTAACAGAGTCCAGGCAAAAGGTCGAAACACTTCCAGGCAAATGCAGGCAGAATTGTTATCCAAAGGTGAAGTAAAAAACAAGCAAGGTTAGCATTAAAGTTCAGCAAAGGAAATCTCTCAGGAGAAGCACACCCAGGAAAAGATCCTATACACAGGCAAGCAGAGGAAGCAGGAAGCTGCTTATATAGGGTGTTGCTTGAGTAACTACCTGCAGCTGGCAGGCAAATGGAGCCAGAGAATCAGCCTGAGAAGGTAGTAGAAGCAGTTCTAATGCAAAACAGACGCGTCCATGGATCTGGGGACCTGGCACAATACTGAGGAAGCATGTGATTCAAGTGAGAGGCCATAAGATATCTTCCTGGAAGACCCCAATTTTCCACAATCTTGTCAAAAACCTCCTAGTTGAAGAGACATTTCTGCCTCCCTATCGTTCACACCCAAAATGTGGATGACAGAAATATTTCAGTGATAACATGATGCAAAACTGATGATGTGAGACACTTCCTTTATTGCTATGGAACTGTGGAATTCTTCCCTGACAATTGTTGTAAGCCACTGCTGACTGGAATCGAAGAACAGATTCCTGTCTGAGGTTGGGCAACTCTGAAACGCCAAAATATTTATCAGTAACCTCACCTCCTTAGTAGACTCCAGACTACACCCTAACCTATCAGACTGGCATTTGTGGAAATTACTACCCCCATTGTCCAAAGAAAGGAGGCTGTCTGAACCAAGGAATAGTGAGTTTGTTACCGTTAGATACTGTTTTGTCCTGTGATTTAACAGGATCTTCTATACAGATCCTCATGGTCCCCATTCCATTGATGCAGCATCTGCAATTGGAGGGCCCCAAGAAGAACTCTGCCAAATAAAACTACATCTGAGGCAGCCACCATGAGATCCACAACTTCCATGCACTGGGCAGAGGGAAAGGGGTTCAGATTAAGAAGGGCACAGGCCCGTTGAAGTTTTAGTCTGCACTGGTCTCTCAGAGACAAATGCATAGTCGCCAATCAATCATGAACCTTAGAAAAGACACAAGGATCTGAGGAGTTAAGGAGCCATTTGGAATATTAGTTTTCCAACAGTGATTCTTAAGCAACTGAAGAACCATCTGAGTGTGAGATACAACCAGATGAAAAAAGGAAGCTCATCAAAGTAAGGAAATACAGAGATTCCTTGATCTTGCACTATAGACAATATAACTCAAAACACCTCTGTAAACACTCTGGGGTGCTGTAGCCAGACCAAAAGTGAGGCCCACAAAGCAAACTGATAATGCTTGCCTAGAAATGCAAATCGCAGGAACTTGATATAAGCCCTGTGAATAGTCATTTGTAAAAAAAGTATCTTTTTTAATGAAAGACATAAACTGATTCTCCTGCACTAAAGGAAGTAAAGTGTGCATTGTCTCCATCTTGAAAAAAAGGAACTATAAGGAATTTACTAATATTAAGACACTTACTTATTATGGGCTAGATTGCGAGTGGTACGGTAGTTTGCTTTTTGCGCACGTCAGGTAGTGTGCATATTACAAGTTGAAAGTAAAAAGTTTTTGCACACGTGCAAAAAATTTAATTTCAGATATTACAACCGTGTTAACATATTCTCCCAAAGAAGTCAATGGAGTGCAAAAAGTGGGAAAAAACGCTTACTCACGCGCAAACACGATTGCATATCCTTAAGTGCGCTAACCCGACATGAAATATTAATATTTCACATTTTAATGTTCTTCACATAGAATATATATATATATATATATATATATATATATATATATATATATATACAGTATATATATATATATATATATATATATATATAGAGAGAGAGAGAGAGAGAGAGAGAGAGAGAGAAAGAGATGATAGATAGATACATAAAGGAATATCTATTTTATATATATATATATATATATATATATATATATATATATATATATATATATATATATATATATATTTCCAATGTGTATCTGCACTCACAATTCAAAGATAGTCAGCAACCAGGGTGCTTAGTCAAAATTTCAATAAATATCCACAAGTAAGGACTGCACTCACTGGATTCAGTTCAAATAATAACTTATTTATTTAATGGTTAAATAAATAAGTTATTATTTGAACTGAATCCAGTGAGTGCAGTCCTTACTTGTGGATATATATATATATATATATATATATATATATATATATATATATATATATATATATATATATATATATACTGTATATATCTATTTAAAAATACTTAGAACATATTCCCCTATGTGCAGAACATTGAAATGTGAAATATTTAAAGTATAAAAACACAGTTAAACACTTTATTAAATATGCATATTACATGTTTTTTCATGTTTTCAGCAAAGTGCTCCATTGCACTTATATATATTTCTACATATGTATTTATGTGTATATACAGTATACATATATACATACATATACATATATATATATATATATATATATATATATATATTTAGACATTTATATGTATGTATCTCTATGTTAAACTAACACCTGAGACCTCATATCTTTGAGCCCTTATAACTTTTTATTGCAATTTAATAAAAATTATTTTTATTAGATATTGTTATTATGAGTGTAATTGTACGTTTAAATGTGTTTTCAATGTTTTTTGTCTCGTGTAACAGTTAACCAGAGCTTCTCCGACGCTATTGCGACGCATGTTAAATTCAATTACGCTTGAGCAAACGCATTTACTTTCAACTTGTAATACGTGTGCTACTTCCGATGCGTGCAAAGAGCCCTTATAACTTGTGCATAACAGTTAGTGCACCACTTGTAATATAGCCCTTTGTAAGTTTGTGTATATTTTTTTATTATTATGATACTACAAGTTTTGTGTGGAAAAGAAGATCCCACAAAAGGATGCAATATACAGCCCTCTCTGCCCAGAATAATTAAAAGGCAAATATTTTGTAATAAATGTATGCACAACCACCCACGAAATAAGACACACTAATTTTCCATTATTTTAATTTCTCTCATCCCTTAATTTAAAGAGATAGGAAAGTCAAAAATAAACTTGCATGATTCTGATAGTGTGCAATTTTAAGACACTTTTAAATTCACTTCTATTTTCAAATGTGCTTCGTTCTCTTGCTATCCCTTGTTGAAAAAGAATACACACATATCCCACACTAGTTGGAGCTGGTTGCTGATTGGTGCCTGCACACATTTGCCTGATGTTTTCAGCTAGTTGCCAGTGCAATGCTGTTCCTTCAGCAAACAATAACAAGATAATGAAGCAAATAATAGAAGTAATTTGGGAAGTTGTTAAAATTTGTATGTTCTATTCAAATAGTGAAATAAAATTTTAGGGTTTCCTGTACCTTTAACTTTTAAATAAAAGTTAAGTTTTAAATTGTTCTGCTTTTATTAGTCTGGGTATAGAGTGTTGTAAAGCTTGGGCCTTTAAAGGATCTCAAGGAACTTGAGACAGAAAGAATCTTCCACAAGGAGGCCTTGAATGAAAACTTTTTTGAAACACTAGCAAATAACAGCAAACAAAGGGTTAAATAAAATGTACACCCCTTAATTTAAAACCAAGCTCTGTTGATCAGTGTGCCTCGTCACCGCTACAGGTCCTGAGCAACACAGAAACAAGAAAGGATTATCACAGAAAAGGTTAACCCAGTGGTGCTCAAAACGTCAACTGCTGTCTACCAGTTGATCGCTTTGCTCCCTGTTAGCTGCATTATTGAAATAACTGTTATTACAATAGCTATGCTAACAGGGAGAAAAACACGGCTAGCAAGTTTGGCTAGGATCACTAGCGTGGCTGACAACAAGTGTGTTGAGAACCAGGGGCGCAGTTGCGGCAGGGCCCAACTTCTGGAGAGCCTGGGCATATATGCTGTGTGCACTGTCCTAAAAAAGAACCGGTGGAGGTTTAGCTCCTGTGTCCACGTGTCTCCCTCAGCACATCAGCGCGCGTGAAGTCACTATGCAGGACCCCTACTAGGCACTTGCTGTGTCTATACTCCTAACAGTGCTTGTCCCTGTTGCTCATAATCACCTTCTGTTCTGCTCTCAAGGTGATGCTGCCTGACTCCTGGGGTAGGTTGGGGTGAGAGCGGGTTGTGCCTGACCTCTTATTGAAAGTAGTGTATGGACTAAGATTAGGTAGAATGTGAGAGATGGTGATATAGATACATGAAGTAACACATCTTTCACCATTAACTACATGGCTTTCATATATTTAATCATCATCAAGTTAACCCTTTTGACTAACATAGGGTATCAACTACTCTTAGGGGGCGATTTATCAAAGCATCAATCGGCCCCAATGCATCTGTTTCATCGGAAACAGGAGTTAAGAAGCAGCAGTCTTAAGACCGCTGCTCCTTAACTCGTCCGCCACCTCTGAGGCGGTGGACAGCAATCAGTAGAAATGGAAGATATATAGAGGGCGACTCCTAGTGCAGATCAGTTAGCTTTGAATTCTCCCACTAACAACTCCCCTTAGAAGAATACTCACACAGTGGGAAGCACACTATAGTGCTAATGCAGCCTGCTGGGTATATTGCAGTGGCCCAGCGCACATATACACTCTGGTAATGAACAGTTCCAAGGATTACTTGCCTGAGGAAACAGAGTGGTTAACTCTGAGAAACGCGTAGCGTGTTTTACTGACTGTTTTTATATGATTCATTGATTTTTATAAAGTTCCTTTTATCCACTGAAGTCTCCTATTGTTTTATTGGAACATCCTGCAAAAAAACCTTGGAACTGGTTTTGGAAAAATTAGTTAAAAGCCCCACAGAAAATATGTTTTGTCCATTGCTTTGGACTTTGTTACTGCTAATATGGGAAATCATTAACTCTGTGTACTATTTATGTGAAACACACAAGAACACCCTGGTTTTTTCTTAACATTTGGAGCATGCTACATGCACAATTTCTTATATCTAGCAAAAGTAGACCTCAGTGACACATTTTACAAACAAGTAGATCACAACTCACTAAAGTCTGGGTTAACCCTTAAGCTGTACTACCTGTGAGCGCTAAAGCAAAGAACCCAAGGAAACAAGAAGAAAATAAACTGTGTATAACTCAGAATTAACTTTTGAGCATGCTAAGGTGACCATGCTAAATTTAAAGCTACAATCACAATTTTTAAAAGTGATACAAACTGCTAACATAAGGTATATGGTGTACAAATATATGTCCCCAGATTATGTGAAGCATGTTTACACTAATAGCCCATGGGCTATGAAGGTGTAAAGTACTTACCTGCCAGCACCTTCATCCACTGTGCTTACCTCAGCTGCAGCAACTTCCAGTAGACTAGTCCATCCTAGGCAGTGCAAGCAAGATGCCAACAATAACAGCATCTACATCCCAGGGGATTGGTGGACAAGTACATGTTTCTCCTAGGGAGGGCTGTGACATTTCTTATGGAGAAAAGACGTTTCACTACCTGGCTGAAAACTCCTTGTCTTGCCCCTCTGACTGACAGGGTGCTGCAAGGAAGAATTAGGCCTCAGATTGTTTAGAGATCCCTTTTTAATGATGTTTAGATCTGCACTTCAACTTTTACCTCACTCCATCAAGGAGGGAAAAGAAAATGTCTGAGGATCATGGGAAGTCGGAGGGATTTAAAGCTCTGGTTGGGGTATCTTTTGCCTCCTCCTAGTGATCATTAAGGGAGTTCCCACATGTGATGGCTTGTGGGCTCTCACCATCTGAAGAAAGAAAATATTTTTTAACCTTGAGAGATAACATTTCTAGATAGATAATACTCACGTGGTCAATGTGACGACGAACAATATTCTGAACACACTGCTCTTCAAGTGTTTTAATGGTCAGACTTTGGTTGTTGATTAAATTCGACAGAATTTCATATTTTTCTTGTAGGTCTCTGTAATTGGAAGCCAGCTTGAGCACCTCAGCAGTATTATTAACTCCTCTATCCTCCACGTGGAAAATGTCTCTTGTCCTATTTTTACTCTGGAGTAATTCATGGAGGAGCTGTGTGTTTAGATGGTTAAGCCGGGAGGCCATATTTAAGCTCTCTTTGCGAAGATGCTCCACATCTTTGGCCATGTTTTGGTCAGCTTCCACTAATATTTTCAGCTCCTCAATTTCAAACTTTTGACGGCTCAGTTCCTTCCTCAACTCCTGCACCTCACTTTGGTTCACACCAAATGTCACGGGGAACCTTGCTGTGCTGACACAGACAGCCCCAGCCATCTTCTGTTGTGGTACAACAAAGGTATAAGTACACTTAGGATTTTGGACACCATTTTTTTCAGGACTTTCTGTTACTAAGTGGGGTTGGCAAAGACAAGGCACCATGAAAACCCATAAAAATAAAAGTTTTGCCATTTTGGAATAGTGCTTGGCAAATTAAAAGTTGCAACTTTATATTATCTGCAAATTAAAAGAAATGAAATGGAAACAGGTATTAATTAAACGGACATTAAGCTCAACAATTTAAACATGAAATTGAGCTATACAAGGCAATTATTGGTTAAAGGCTGTTTGTTTTCATTAAAGAACTATTCCAATAAGATGTACATAAGAGTAATGGAACTTTTACTGTGGCAAATTTCTGTTGTGGCACATTTGCATAATTAACCATACTTTTTACAGACCTTGAGGCCTACTTATCAAGCCATCAACTTACTTGCATTCGACGGCACCAATACGCTCGCTTAACATCGCGGCCGCAGACCTGAATACGCTCTCCATAAATATATAAAAAGCTGTCAAAAAGCCGCGCACCAAGTACGGGGCGATGAGCAGAGGACTGTTACTAACAGTCATCGATCTCGCTGCTCTTCGTTTTTTTCACAGCTTTATTTATATACTGTCACTAAACACAGCTACTATACTAAACAGGTTAACCCCTATCCCGCCGCTCCCGGACCCCGCCGCAACTAAATAAAGTTATTAACCCCTAAACCACCAGTCCTGGACCCCACCGCAACTCTAATAAAGTTATTAACCCCTATCCCGCCGCTCCCTGACCCACCGCAACTCTAATAAAGTTATTAACCCCTATCCCGCCGCTCCTGGACCCCGCCGCAACTAACTAAAGGTATTAATCCCTAAACCTCTGGCCTCCCACATCACTACCACTTACTAAGCCTATTAACCCCTAAACCGCCAGCCCCCCACATCGCCATAAACTAAATTAACCTATTAACCCCTAAACCTAACAACCCGCTAACTTTATATTAAATATTAACTCATCCCTATCTTATAATAAATTTAAACTTACCTTTAGATTTAAATTAAACTATATTAAACTAATAACTAACCTACCATAATTATTATACTAAAATTACATTAAACTATTAATTAATCTACCCTAACTATTATACTAAAACTACATTAAACTATATTAAACTATTAATTAACCTAAACAAAGCAGGGCAGCTGCACTCAAACTCAGATACTTATTATAAGAAAAATGGGTGCTACCTAGAGAATTTTATTTAAACAAACATAGCAAGAAAGTGGATTCCCCAAAATAAGGGGTTTCCAAAAGTCTAGGCTAAACCAGCACTACCGTTAATAATGAAAACTCAAGAAACATAAGTGTCAAAAAGTAAAATATCCTTTAATAAATCACACAATTCACAAACATGCCACATTCATACATGGGATCCCAGTAAATAAAAGTCAATGGGCTGAGAGGAAACGTCTGGTGCACCAGGGCGAACTGGATAGATATACGTTAACCAGTGGTATTAAATATTTGTAATCCACAAAGGAGATAGTTCCATATCTTTAAAGTCCCCAAATTGCCGCTCAGCCGAACTAGCCGGACCAAACCCTCGACCCAGAACCGTGATCAAATCACCTTCAAAGCATACCTTAGAAGCCGTGCGTGTATATGTTATTCACAGGTGCAGGGGCTGTCATATCCTTCTTAACAACAATTGGTAAACAGTACTACCTGTGTCCGTAGCGTCAACGGCAAAGTCTTCAATGCTTAAGTGGAGCGCGGTCTTACAGGGCAGGTCGGGGCTAGCCGGGATCCAATGCTGCGGTGAACAAATAAGCTGCAAAGCACCGACGAGTCTGGACGCTCGTTTCACTCCTTCACATAGTGCAGCGTGGAGCTTCTTCCGGGTGCTGACGTCACCTAAATTAGAGTATCCTTTTATTGGTGCATAGTATTTGCCGGTCATTCATTGATTCGTTGACATACTTGTCAATCATGCTTTGACTATTTTCAAAGTAACAAGACCTGACTTTTTTTATCCAATCCGACAAATGTAACATTTCAAAGCGTAATGTTTGTTACAATGTTTAAAATACTTTGTATCCAACTTCGAAATTATTTTGTTACGTGAAGTAGGCCCAACTTGATACCATAAAAGAGATACAAAAATGCAAAACATTCATACAACCATTCACAATATACACAAACAACCATAATTAAAACTAAACATTAATTTTTATTTTATTTAATAAATTTTATTTTTAATTCAAAGCGCTTTTATATCTTGCAATATTTTTATAATATATGCAACTTTAACTAACCACGAAAGGAAAGCTATTCTCCATTTACCTTTATACTTGTAATACCATTTACTAGAAAGGATATATACAGCAGAGATATTTACATGAGTAGATTCCAAAATACATTGACCAGTAAAGTATATGATATAAAAGCGCTTTGAATTAAAAATAAAATTTATTAACTAAAATAAAAATTAATGTTTAGTTTTAATTATGGTTGTTTGTGTATATTGTGAATGGTTGTATGAATGTTTTGCATTTTTGTATCGCTTTTATGGTATCAAGTTGGGCCTACTTCACGTAACAAAATAATTTCGAAGTTGGATACAAAGTATTTTAAACATTGTAACAAACATTACGCTTTGAAATGTTACATTTGTCGGATTGGATAAAAAAAGTCAGGTCTTGTTACTTTGAAAATAGTCAAAGCATGATTGACAAGTATGTCAACGAATCAATGAATGACCGGCAAATACTATGCACCAATAAAAGGATACTCTAATTTAGGTGACGTCAGCACCCGGAAGAAGCTCCACGCTGCACTATGTGAAGGAGTGAAACGAGCGCCCAGACTCGTCGGTGCTTTGCAGCTTTTTTGTTCACCGCAGCATTGGATCCCGGCTAGCCCCGACCTGCCCTGTAAGACCGCGCTCCACTTAAGCATTGAAGACTTTGCCGTTGATGCTACGGACACAGGTAGTACTGTTTACCAATTGTTGTTAAGAAGGATATGACAGCCCCTGCACCTGTGAATAACATATACACGCACGGCTTCTAAGGTTTGCTTTGAAGGTGATTTGATCACGGTTCTGGGTCGAGGGTTTGGTCCGGCTAGTTCAGCTGAGCGGCACTTTAAAGATATGGAAATATCTCCTTTGTGGATTACAAATATTTAATACCAATAGTTAACGTATATCTATCCAGTTCGCCCTGGTGCACCAGAAGTTTCCTCTCAGCCCATTGACTTTTATTTACTGGGATCCCATGTATGAATGTGGTATGTTTGTGAATTGTGTGATTTATTAAAGGATATTTTACTTTTTGACACTTATGTTTCTTGAGTTTTCATTATTAACGGTAGTGCTGGTTTAGCCTAGACTTTTGGAAACCTCTTATTTTGGGGAATCCACTTTCTTGCTATTAATTAACCTACCCTAACTATTATACTAAAATTACATTAAACTATATTAAACTAATAATTAACCTACCCTAACTATTATACTAAAATTTACATTCAACTATATTAAACTAATAATTAACCTACCCTAACTATTATACTAAAATTACATTCAACTATATTAAACTAATAATTAATCTACCCTAACTGTTGTATTAAAACTACATTAAACTACTAATTAAATTAACTATATTATATATTTAAACACCTAACCCTACTCAAATAATTTAAATCTACAATAAAAAATTACAAAGTTACAAAAAACTAACAACTAAGTTACAAAAAATAACAAACACTAAGTTACAAAAAAAAATAAACACTAAATAAAAAATAAATGATCAGATATTTAAACTAATTACACCTAATCTAAGAGCCCTATCAAAATAAAAAAGCTCCCCAAAATAAAAAAACCCTAACCTACAATAAACTACCAATGGCCTTTAAAAGGGCCTTTTGCTGGGCATTGCCCCATAAAATCAGCTCTTTTACCTGTAAATAAAAAATACAAATACCCCCAACAGTAAAACCCACCACCCACACAACCAACCCCCCCCAAATAAAAACCTAACTAAAAAAACCTAAGCTCCCCATTGCCCTGAAAAGGGCCTTTGTATGGGCATTGCCCTTAAAAGGGCATTTAGCTCTTTTTCAAAAGCTCAAACCCTAATCTAAAAATACCCACCCAATAAACCCTTAAAAAATCCTAACACTAACCCCCGAAGATCCACTTACAGTTTCTGAAGAGCATCCATCCTCAATGAAGCGACAGAAGTCCTCATCGAAGCCGGCAGAAGTTTTCATCCAAGCGGCCGAAGTCGTCTTCACCCAGACGGCATCTTCTATCTTCATCCATCCGGGGCAGAGTGGCTCCATCTTCAAGACATCCAACGCGGAGCATCCTCTTCTTACGACGATCCTTAGATTTCTATTGGCTGATAGAATTCTATCAGCCAATCGGAATTAAGGTTGAAAAAATTCTATTCGCTGTTGCAATCAGCCAATAGGATTGAGCTCAATCCTATTGGCTGATTGGATCAGCCAATAGGATGAAAGCTCAATTTTTTCAACCTTAATTCCGATTGGCTGAAAGAATTCTATCAGCCAATCGGAATCTAAGGGACACCATCTTGGATGACGTAATTTAAAGGAACCTTGATTCTGAAGAAGACGTCGTAAGAAGAGAATGCTCCGCGTCGGATGTCTTGAAGATGGAGCCGCTCCGCGCCGGATGGATGAAGATAGAAGATGCCGTCTGGGTGAAGACTTCTGCGGGATTGGATGAAGACTTCGGCCCCTTGGATGAAAACTTCTGCCAGCTTCGATGAGGACTTCTGCCGCTTCGTTGAGGATGGATGTCGGCTCTTCAGAAACTGTAAGTGGTGAGCGTACCTGGTAGTTATTCGTTAACTAGCAAAAGTAGTCAGATAGTGCCGAATTTGTATTCAGAACATCTGTAATGACGTAAGCATCAATCTGTGTCGGACTGAGACTGGCGGATCATATGTTACGTCACAAATTTCAACTTGTGGCAGTCTGTAGGCTTTGATAACTAAGAGGAATCAAGCTCGCCACAATTACGTTGCGGAATTCCAGCGTATTTGCTGTTGATGGCTTGATAAGTAGGCCTCATTGACTACAACAGTAAAATACTATGGCCTAGATTAGGAGTTGTGCATTAGGGTTAAAAAGCAGCGTTAAGGGGTCCAAATGCTGCTTTTTAACGCCCGCTGGGATTACGAGTCTTAAAATGACAGACTCACTGCTCACTTTTTTTGTCAGACGCGAAAATACCGCAAATCCACTTACGTCAATTGCATATCCTATATTTTTCTTTGGGACTTGCATAACGCTGGTATTACGAGTCTGACAAAAAGTGAGCGGTACAGCCTCTCCTGTCAAGACTGATACCGCATTTAAAAGTTAGTAGTTAAGAATTTTATGGGCTAACGCCGTAACATAGAACTCTTAACTAAAGTGCTAAAAAGTACACTGACACCCACAAACTACATATTAACCCCTAAACCGAGGCCCCCCACATCGCAAATACTAAATAAAATTGTTTAACCCCTAATCTGCCGAACCGGACATCGCCGCCACTATAAAAAATATATGAACCCTTAAACTGCCGCCGGATGTCTTGAAGATGGAGCCGCTCCGCGCCGGATGGATGAAGATAGAAGATGCCGCCTGGATGAAGACTTCTGCCCGTCTGGAGGACCTCTTCTTCCCGGCTTCGATGAAGACGTCTGCCCGTCTAGAGGACCACTTCGTCCGGCTGCGTTGAGTACTTCGGCCCGGCTGGGTGAAGACTGTTAGGTTTTATTAAGGGGTATTGGGTGGGTTTTAGAGTAGGGTTGGGTGTGTGGGTGGTGGGTTTTAATGTTGGGGGTATTGTACTTTTTTTTTACAGGTAATAGAGCTGATTACTTTGGGGCAATGCCCCGCAAAAGGCCCTTTTAAGGGCTATTTGTAATTTAGTATAGGGTAGGGCTTTTTATTATTTTGGGGGGCTTTTTTATTTTATTAGGGGGATTAGATTAGGTGTAATTAGTTTAAAAAACTTGTAATTATTTTATTATTTTCTGTAATTTAGTGGGGGTTTTTTTTCGTACTTTAGATAATTTTTTTCAATTGTATTTAATTGTAGTTAGTTTAGGTAATTAATTTAATTATAGTGTAGTGTTAGGTGTAATTGTAATTTAGGTTAGGATTTATTTTACAGGTAAATTTGAATTTATTTTAACTAGGTAGCTATTAAATAGTTAATAACTATTTAATAACTATTCTACCTAGTTAAAATAAATACAAACTTGCCTGTAAAATAAAAATAAACCCTAAGATAGCTACAATGTAACTATTAGTTATATTGTAGCTATCTTATGGTTTATTTTATAGGTAAGTATTTAGTTTTAAATAGGAATAATTTAGTTAATGATAGGAATATTTATTTAGATTAATTTAAATTATATTTAAGTTATGGGGGTGTTAGGGTTAGGGTTAGACTTAGGTTTAGGGGTTAATAACTTTAATATAGTGGCGGCGATGTTGGGGGCGGCAGATTAGGGGTTAATAAATGTATTTAGGTTGCGGCGACATTGGGGGTGGCAGATTAGGGGTTGATAAGTATAATGTAGGTGGTGGCCGTGTCTGGAGTGGCAGATTAGGGGTTAATAATATAATGCAGGTGTCGGCGATGTCGGGGTGGCAGATTAGGGGTTAATAAGTGTAAGATTAGGGGTGTTTAGACTCGGGGTTCATGTTAGGGTGTTAGGTATAGACATAAAATGTATTTCCCCATAGGAATCAATGGGGCTGCGTTAGGAGCTTTACGCTGCTTTTTTTGCAGGTGTTAGGCTTTTTTTCAGCCGGCTCTGCCCCATTGATTCCTATGGGGAAATCGTGCACAAGCACGTTTTGCCAGCTCACCGCTACCATAAGCAGCGCTGGCATTGAGGTGAAATGTGGAGCTAAATTTTGCTCTACGCTCACTTTTTTGCGGCTAACTCCGGGTTTGTAAAAACCTGTAATACCAGCGTTGTCTGTAGGTGAGCAGTGAGGGAAAACTGCTCGTTAACACTGCACAGCGGCAAACTCGTAATCTAGGCATATAAATTTATATAGCAATGACTACACTGATTATATTCAGATTATTTTACAATATATTTTTATAGTAAGACATGAAAAAATAACTATTTGAGAGAGATTTAGCCCTAATTTCCATTGAAATAGTATAGTTTGGTATAACAAACTCTTCCTAAACACTGACAAAACGGTCACAATGATCTTTGGAACGGGACCTAAAATACAAAAATTACAAAATTCCCATCTTCGCATCAAAACAAAATCCAATTGCATGCTGACTGCAGTCCACTCTTTTAAATACTTAGGTATGTTGTTAGACCCCAATCTATCTTCTGGACTCCACATAGAAAAACTTGCCTCTAAACTTTATCCAAAACTAGGTGCCCTGTACAGAAACAAATCTTGCCTCAGCCTTACAGTAAAGGAAAAGATTGTACAGCAAATGCTGATGCCTATCTTGGATTATGGGGACATAGTATATGCACCTGCTCCGCAAACTCACCTTAATAAACTAAATATGTAATATAACTCATTCTGCCGCTTTGTGCTACAATGTAACTACAGGACCCACCATTGTGACATGCTAAAAGTACTACACTGGCTGTCGCTGGAATCCAGACGCACCCTCCATCTTTCCTGCCTTGTCTTTAAGAGCCTTTCTGGGAAGCTCCCACCCTACCTTAGCAGAATGCTCTCCTTCTATTCCCACCTCCTATAACCTCCGATCCAATAACAGCACATTATTAAGCATGCCTCAATACAAAAAGAAAGCAGCTTGATCCTCCTTTTCCTACAGAGCGCCACAATTATGGAATGACCTCCCTCACACTTTAAAAACTTCCCCAAGCCTAAAATCCTTTAAGAGATCCCTCTATACATATCTCAAAACAGAATGCACCTGTCATGGTTGATTAAATATTTCGTACCTGCTCTATGTTAAATGTTTGCATATATTGTGTATTATTATTGTTTTTGTATTTTATTGTACCCTATTATATCAATGCAATGTTTTGTGATCCCAGGACATACTTGAAAACGAGAGAAATCTCAATGTATCCTTCCTGGTAAAATATTTTATAAATAAATGAATAAAAATAGTCAAATTATTTTACATGACACATGATCTAATACTGAAACAATTATACCATTGTAATGTTAATTGGAATTTTTGCTAGAAGACAAAGAAACAGGACTGATTTATAAGGGTCCCAAAGAACGACTTTATTCCCACACCTGCACTTGCTCCATAACACTAACATTGTAAAAGCTCCTCCTGTGGCATATACATTTAGCTTGGATGTGTTAGGAGCGCCTAATAAAAGGCCAGGTCTAAATTGGGAGTACTGACTAAAAATACTTGGAATACACAATTAGAAAATCCTTAAATTTCATAATTTAACAAATTTAATATCACATATAATAACAGGTGATCACAGATTTAAAAAAGCATA
This sequence comes from Bombina bombina, assembly GCF_027579735.1. Taxonomy (NCBI): domain Eukaryota; kingdom Metazoa; phylum Chordata; class Amphibia; order Anura; family Bombinatoridae; genus Bombina; species Bombina bombina. The sequence goes on from NC_069504.1 coordinate 756,301,438, forward strand.
AAAGGACATGGATCCATGTACTTTTATGCTTTTTTAAATCTGTGATCACCTGTTATTATATGTGATATTAAATTTGTTAAATTATGAAATTTAAGGATTTTCGAATTGTGTATTCCAAGTATTTTTAGTCAGTACTCCCAATTTAGACCTGGCCTTTTATTAGGCGCTCCTAACACATCCAATCTATTTTGTCCTCATTCTTGGGTATCTAGAGATCCAATTGTTATAGGAGCTTTGGTCCTGGAAGTTAGCGCCGTCGGACAGATCATATTTTAGCATATACATTTAGCATTATATTGATTTTAAAGGCCCTTTAATGTAATTGGCAAGAGTCTATGAGCTAGTGACGTATGGGATATACAATCCTACCAGGAGGGGCAAAGTTTCCCAAACCTCAAAATGTCTATAAATACACCCCTCACCACACCCACAATTCAGTTTTACAAACTTTGCCTCCTATGGAGGTGGTGAAGTAAGTTTGTGCTTGATTCATCTCCTACCTCTCTTTTCAGATTGATGATATACTCTTATATACCATTACACTGCTGATAGCTTTCAGTACTGGTTTGGCTATCAGCTATATGTGGATGGGTGTTTTTTGGTAAGCATGTATTATTATTTAAAGACACTCTCAGCTATGGTTTGGCGCTTTATGTATTAATATAAAGTTTCTAATATTTGTATTTTACTTATATTTGCCATGAGTCAGGTCTATGTGTATTTCCCTTTGCAGTCCAGCAGTTTCGTTATGGGAATCATGTCTAGGAAGTTTGTCTTACCTGGGGTATAGTCTTTTTTTTTCAATTTGACTTGTTTTTTCTTGGAAAACTTGTGGGCAAATTAGGCTTGCAAGGGCGCAAAATGCTGTTATTTATTGCGTCATTCTTGGAGCGAGAATTTTTTTGGGGCGCGAATGTGCATCTGTCATGACGCAAGTAAGTCATATCCTGCATCTTAGTTGACGCTAGGTTGTTTGGCGCAAAATTGTGTTTGTTATGACGCAAGTTGCGTCATTTCCGGATCTTTGATGGCGTCAAAAAATTTCTCAACTTCTTTTTGCTTGGTGCGTCATACTTGGTGCCAAAAAAAAATAGTTTTATTTTACCTCACTTCCTATATGCTCCTTGTCTTCTTTATGTTCAGAGGGCTATGCTATTTGCTTTTTTTTGCCAATTTTAGCATTTGAATTTTTTCCCATTCCTGAAACTGCTATATGTGGAAATAAGATATTTCTGTTTAATATTATTTTTCTTTTTTTACATTTTACAAGATGTCTCAATCTGATCCTGTCTCAGAAGCTGCTGTAGGAACCATGCTGACTGAACACAGTTCTACCAAAGCTAAGTGTATCTGTTGTAAGCTAGTGGAGTAATCAGAGAGCAGGGTATTGCAGTGTTTCCTTATTTGGACGATACCTTGGTACTGGCTCAATCTTTTCATTTAGCAGAATCTCACACAAATCAACTTGTGTTGTTTCTTCAAAGACATGGTTGGAGGATCAATTTACCAGAGAGTTCCTTGATTCCTCAGACAAGGGTCACCCTTTTAGGTTGCCAGATAGATTCAGTATCCATGACTCTGTCTTTAACAGATAATTGACAAATGAAATTTGATTCTGCCTGTCGAAACCTTCAGTCTCAATCATTCCCTTCAGTGGCTATGTGCATGAAAGTTTTAGGTCTCATGACTGCAGCATCGGATGCGATCCTCTTTGCTCATTTTCAGATGAGACCTCTGCAGCTTTGCATGCTGAATCAATGGTGCAGGGATTATACTCGGATATCACAGTTAAAGGGACAGTCAACCCAAATTTTCAAATATGTTATTTCTATAACGTTGCTAACAATATTTAGTTTGCACTGTAGCCTAATTCATTACCCTAAATCGTTTCTGAGCATTACTACTTACTTGTTTGATCTTTGCAGTTTAAAATGCCCGCCTGCCCCCTCCCCTATTTCGTCATCAAGATCCTAAGTTTGTTCAGTCCCCAGCTCTATGTCGGCTACTTCTCGAGAATGCACGCTCCTGGTACTTTAGCGCATGCACATTGTGCTGCTAACGCCAGGGGGGAGGATCACTGTGTGCAACTTTTTGGATTCTATTTGCTTTTATTTGGGTCTAGGAGAGACACGCTTTACTGATGCATATGTGCTAGTCTCCATTGAGCCGTTAGTTTCCTACACACTGGCCGGCTATAGGTGAGACGTTTAATTGGGAAGTTAGTGCGCTCCTACTAAAACCCTAACCCATTCACTGTGCCCGGTTGTCCCTAGAGTGCTGCAAACAATGTAATCAGCGGAGCCCAAAAACTAATTACGCGCTAGTTTACTTAGCAGATACCTAGTAGAAGAATGTTGCAATATTTCTAAAGCCCAGTAGTACACCGAAGAGGGCTATAGCAGTTTAACTACATTTTCTCAGCCTCACACTCATATATCAACAAACACACAGAAATTAGGGCTTACCAGGGGAGCAAAAGATGTCATCCACCGTGGGTTGCAGTAAACAGATCACCCTAGCATGTGGGTGGTTATCCACCTATCACCAGCACTGTGTATGGTTACTATGGTGATCGGCTACAACGAGCCAGGAAGGAGACCCAGAGCCCAACTACTGCATCCACACGTAAGGGAAAGGGTAACAGATCCCCAAGAAACTAATCAGAGGATGACACCTGTGTAGCGATCCAAGATGATCCCCATAGAACCGGTGCATACGTTGAACATGTCACATGACCCGAAGAACACGGGCGCAACATGAAGTGCTCAGAATATGTATTCACCTGCTCACAATACAGACAAACCATGGCAGTCACCAGATACAAGACCTGTCACACTAAACCATACTTACCAACCATTATTTCTCCCCTTGATTCCATTCTTTGAATCCCTTTGCTGCTGACCCTCTTTTTTGGTCTGAAATATGAGAGTTAATGATCCACTATTCTCCCTGGTTCCTTCATGATACCTATGCCTTTACTATTTTTGGCTATGTACTTAACTTTTTACAGCTTTCCTCTGTGAGGCTGTGTGGATGATACCATTTTTTATTCTCCTGATACTCTTTTCGTTTCTCCCCTTGATTCCATTCTTTGAATCCCTTTGCTACATTTTGGTTGGTTTGTTTTATGAGTGACTGTGTTGTACGATTGGATTGTATCTGATATATGGGGGGTGAGTGTGTATGATTGTGGTATTCCCTTCTTGTTTATTTCACTATGGCTACAGGTTGCTAATGAATTTCTTAACCGATGGTTCCCGGTTCTATGTGCTTTACTGATGAGATGGCTATTCTCTGGTATTGTGCTACCTACACATGCGCAAAGCGTTTGGATATGATGTTAGCTGTTTGGTATAGCGGTGGTTCTAGCATTTAACTTTCTACTATGTCACTATCTGTACAATGGTTGGTAAGTATGGTTTAGTGTGACAGGTCTTGTATTTGGTGACTGCCATGGTTTGTCTGTAGTGTGAGCAGGTGAATACATATTCTAAGCACTTTATGTTTCACTTTGGTGTTCCTATGGGCTTTGCTGGACTCTTGTTGGCACAACCAGGCACAGTGTATGGGTTAGGGTTTTAGTAGGAGCGCACTAACTTCCCAATTAAAAGCAAATAGAATCCAAAAAATTGCACACAGTGATCCTTCCCCCTAGCGTTAGCAGCACAATGTGCATGCGCTAAAGTACCAGGAGCGTGCATTCTCGAGAAGTAGCCGACATAGAGCTGGGGACTGAACAAACTTAGGATCTTGATGACGAAATAGGGGAGGGGGCAGGCGGGCATTTTAAACTGCAAAGATCAAACAAGTAAGTAGTAATGCTCAGAAACGATTTAGGGTAATAAATTAGGCTACAGTGCAAACTAAATATTGTTAGCAACGTTATAGAAATAACATATTTGAAAATTTGGGTTGACTGTCCCTTTAATATACTTAAATCCCAACATTCCCAACTTTATCTGTCCCGGTGGTTAGACCATCATTTGATTATTTAAGGGGCCTCTTTTGTTCATCCTGCCTGGACTGTGATTTCAACAGATGCAAGTCTCACAGGTTGGGGAGCTGTCTGGGGGTCTCTGACAGCACAAGGGGTTTGGAATCCTCAAGAGGCGAGGTTACCAATCAATATTTTAGAACTCCTTGCTATTTTCAGGGCTCTTCAGGCTTGGCCTCTATTAAAGAGAGAATCATTCATTCATTTCAGACAGACAATATCACAACTGTGGCATATGTCAATCATCAAGGGGGGAATTGCAGTCCTTTAGCGATGAAAGAAGTATCTCGGATACTTTCTTGGCTGGAATCCAACTCCTGTCTAATTTCTGTGATACATATCCCAGGTGTAGACAATTGGGAAGTGGATTATCTCAGTTGTCAGTCTTTACATCCAGGGGAGTGGTCTTTCCATTCAGATGAATTTTGTCAGATTGTACACATGTGGTGTCTCCCCGAAATAGATCTGATGGCTTCCATCTAAACAAGAAGCTTCCCAGGTACCTTTCCAGGTCCAGGAATCCTCAGGCGGAGATTAGACTTATGCATGGTCGAAAAATTTGTTTCGGTTCAATTCAGATTTTTTCAAATTTTGGTTCGGATCGATTCGAATTCGGAAAAATTCAAATTAATTTGTTTCGGATTCGTTTCGGATTCGGTTCGATTCGGTTTGGAAATTCGGAATTTTGGTATGTGTTAGGTGGGATGTGCTGTGTATTAGACTAGAATTATGTACTGTATATTAGGTGTAACCCATAGCAGAGTGATATAACCTAATATACTGTACAATACTAGTGTAATCCATGGCCATCCGAATTTACCGAATAAATCCGAACTAATTCGGATTTATTCGGTAGATTCGGTACTGCCATAATTCGGAAATTTGAATCGATTCGAATCTCCGAATTTAACAAATTCGTCCGAATTTTGGATTCGGAACGAATCGAAACGCACATGTCTAGCGGAGATGGTGGATGCGTTAGCAGTTCCTTGGTTTTACCAACCTGCTTACATTTTTCCGCTTCTAGTTCTTCTTCCAAGGGTGATCTCCAAGATCATATTGGAGCAATCGCATGTGTTTCTGATAGCACCAGCATGGTCTCACAGGTTTTGGTATGCAGATCTTGTCCGGATGTCCAGTTGCCAACCTTGGCCACTTCCTTTAAGGCCAGACCTTCTGTCTCAGGGGCCGTCTTTCCATCAGGATCTCAAATCGCTAAATTTAAAAGTATGGAAATTGAACGCTTCTCTGACTCAGTGATTAATACTATGCTACAGGCTGGTAAGTCTGATTCAAGGAAGATTTATTATCGGGTTTCGAAAACCTATATTTCATGGTGTTTTTCTCATAAATTCTCTTGGCATTGTTTTAGGATTCCTAGAATTTTGCAGTTTCTTCAGGTTGGTTTGGATAAAGGTTTGTCTGCAAGTACCTTGAAGGGACAAATCTCTGCTCTTTCTGTTTTATTTCATAGAAAGATTGCTAAACTTCCTGATATTCTGTCAGGGTTTTTTCCCTGTTGTGTTTGCCAGGTGCTGCTGGCAGCCATTTTACTCACCTCTCTTCCTGACTATGGTGCATTGTGGGGGATGCTGCTCAATTCCTGCACTTCCTTTTATGGCCAGACTGGTGTGCATCATCCATGTGAGACAGGATGCAGTCTCAGAATTGTGATGTCATCACTTATTATTTAAAGGGTCTCTGTTCAGTATGCTTTGCCTTTGCGTTGTCTCAGACCTGTTTGTGAGAGTTCCTGTGTATTACCTGGCTGCCTGACGTCCTTCCTGGTTCCTGATCTCTGGCTTGTTCCTTACTCTGCTGTTTTCCTTGTTCCTGATTCCGGCTCCTCTTACTATTCGCTTTGGCTCCTGACTCGGCTCGTCTGACTACCAGCTCTGGTTTTGACTCCTGGCTTGTTATTTGACTTGTGGACTTTTTATTATTTTTTGCTATTAATAAAGGTGTGATTATGTTTGCACTTCTCATCTCAGTCTGATTCCTGGCACCCTGACATTACGCAAAGGCCATGAATCCTGATGGTGCTAATAATCCACCTTTACCTGCCATCATTTCCAGGATGGATGTACAGGATCACCGCTTGGATCAATTTGCACTAGCCCTGCAAACCCTGCTGACTCACACTGGACCAAAGTGTCCCGCAAGTTATGGCTGCTCATGTTTCCGCTGCTGCACCTATATCTACCAGGAGCCTGTCCGGTTCTGCTCCTCGACCTCAGCGATATGGAGGCGATCCTAATCAGCGCAGAGGGTTTTTGAACCAGGTGGGCATTTACTTTGAGATGTTACCTCAGGCGTTTCCCTCTGACGGAGCTAAGGTGGGATTTCTCATCTCGTTACTCTCTGACACAGCTCTTGCCTGGGGTAATCCCTTGTGGGAGACTAATAAACCTGTAATTTCAAATTACCCTGAATTTGTGGCCTCCTTTCGAAGGGTATTTGATGTTCCGGCTCGCTCCTCCTCTGCTGCTAAACGACTCATGTCCATTCAGCAAGGTACAAGATAAGTTGCTCAGTATGCTATTGAGTTCCGTACGCAGAGGTAGGTTGGAACAATGAAGCCCTTGTTGCCACCTTCTTTCATGGGCTCTCTGATGCGATTAAAGACGAAGTTGCTGCCAGAGATTTACCAGAGGATCTCAAGGCATTGGTGTCTTTTTTGATCCTAATTGACATCAGACTCAGAGAGAGGCCCTCTTTCAAGTAGCGCTTGCAGAAGCCTCCTGTTCCGTTGTCTCCTATGTGTTCGTTCCCACCCATGCCTCCCTCTCCTCCCATGCCTCCTGGTCCCGAGTCACAAGGTACTGCTGAGCCAATGCAGCTGGGATTCATGCGTCTCTCAGCGGCGGAGAGGGCCTTTAGGAGGAGGGAGGGGCTCTGCCTCTATTGTGGGTTACAGGGCCACCATTTAAAGTCTTGTCCTACACGGCCGGGAAACGCTCACACCTAAGGTCCTGTTGGGGGCAGACCTTGGGTGGTTTATCCTCGTCCCCGGAACCGCTTAAGCAGAAACCTTTGGTCACGGTTGTCCTTTCATGGGTGGACTCCTTCATAGTCACTCAGGCTCTTGTTGACTCCGGTGCTGCAGGCTATTTCATTGACAGTGCTTTTGTATCAAAGCACTCCATTCCTGTTTGCCTTGGTCCGTTCCGCTTGCTATTGAGGCCATTGATGGCAGGCCCCTTCAGCCCGCACTATTTACTCACAAAACTGCTCCGTTGTCCATGGCTGTTGGGGCTCTCCATTTTGAAACCCTCCAGTTCCAGGTGATAAATTCTCCGCATTTTCCGGTTGTTCTGGGTTATCCCTGGCTCCAAAAGCACAATCCCAGTCTCGACTGGCGCAGGTCCGAAATTTTGTCATGGTCCCCGCAATATATTTCCACTTGTCTTTGGAAACCAGTTAAAGGGACTGATCCGATATGCAGCGTCACCCGCAAAAGCCGGCGATGCCAAATTTTTTGCGGGTTTGGTATCCTATATACGGCGTAACCTAGAAGTTATGCTCGTATATATTTCTGCCTTCGGCCGTAGTTTTTTGGCCCATAGACAGGTATACCAAACCCGCGCAGTTTGGTATCCAATAAACAGCGTAAGGACTTACATGGCGAAAATGGAGAAATCTTACTCCATTTTCACCTCGCCACAAAATGCAGGCGTAGTAAGCCTTACGCTGAGTATTGGAGCCCCGTAACTCCCTAAACTACCTGCAAAGCAAAACCTAACACCTAACGCATGCGCAATATCTATCTACCTGTCAACCGCAATCCCCTGCCGCAATCCCTAATAAAGTTAAACATTAACATTAAAATGATAACCCCCTAATGTGAGCCCCCTACACCGCCGCCACCTATATTATATATCTAACCCCCTAATGTGAGCCCTCTACACCGCCGCCACCTCTATTAAAATTATTACCCCCTAATGTGAGCCCCCTACGCCGCCGCCACCTATTTTAACTACATTACTCCCTAATCTAATCCCCCTACACCACCGCCACCTATATTAAATGTATTAACCCCTAATCTAATCCCCCTACACCGCCGCCACCTATAATAAATGTATTACCCCCTAAAATACTAAAGTGTCCCTACACTGCATTGCCCCAAAGTAATCAGCTCTATTACCAGCCCTTAAAAGGGCCTTTTGCGGGGCATTGCCCCAAAGTAATAAGCTCTTGTACCTGTAATCTGACCCCCCTACACCGCCGCCACCTATATTAAATATATTAACCCCTAATCTAATCCCCCTACACCGCCGCCACCTATATTAAATATATTAACCCCTAATCTGACCCCCCTACACCGCCGCCACCTATATTAAATATATTAACCATAATTATATTAGGGTTAATATAGTTAATATAGTTATTATATTATATATATTAACTGTATTAACCCTATCTAACCCTAACACCCCTAACTTAATTATTATTGCAATAAATCTAAATAATATTAATATTATTAACTAAAATAATCCTATTTAAAACTAAATACTTACCTATAAAATCAACCCTAAGATAGTTACAATATAATTAATAATTACATTGTAGCTATTTTAGGGTTTATATTTATTTTACAGGTAACTTGGTATTTATTTTAACTAGGTATAATAGCTATTAAATAGTTAATAACTATTTAATAGCTACATAGTTAAAATAATTACCAATTTACCTATAAAATAAATCCTAACCTAAGTTACAAATACACCTACACTATCACTAAATTAATTAAATATACTACAATTATCTAAACTAAAATATAATTAAATACACTAAACTAAATTACAAAAAAACAAACACTAAATTACAAAAAATAAAAAAAGATTACAAGAATTTTAAGCTAATTACACCTAATCTGAGCCCCCTAATAAAATAACAAAGCCCCCCAAATTAAAAAAATGGCCCTACCCTAAACTAAATTACAAAAAATAATCAGCTCTATTACCAGCCCTTAAAAGGGCCTTTTGTGGGGCACTGCCCCAAAGTAATCAGCTTTTACCTGTGGAAAAAAAGAACAACCCCCCCCCATTACAACCCACCACCCACACACCCCTACTCTAAAACCCACCCTATCCCCCCTTAAAAAAGTCTAACCCCCAAGTGGTCCTTACCTGTCCTGAAGACCGGTGGAGAAGGTCCTGTTCCAGGCGGAGAAGACTTCTTCCAGGCGGCGACCACTTCTTCTTCCAGGAACCAGCCGGCGCGGAGCGGAGGAGTTGAAGACCGTCCTCTCTGGAACTGAAGACCGGCGATGCAGGAACTGAAGATCGGCGACGCTGGAACTGAAGACCGGAGCCATGGAGCGTGGAGGATACCCTTCATACGATTGCCGCCGTACACTGAATAGGAATTCAAGGTACGCGATTAAAAATGGCGTCCCTTGAGTTCCTATTGGCCAATCGGATGAGAGCTACTTTAATTATATTGGCTGATTTGAATAGCCAATAGAATAACAGCTACTGTAATTATATTAGAATAACAGCTACTGTAATTATTTTGGCTGATTAGAATAGCCAATAGAATTACAGTAGCTCTTATTCTATTGGCTATTCAAATCAGCCAATAGAATTAAAGTAGCTCTCATCCCATTGGCTGATTTGAATTTGAAGGCTCAAATCAGCCAATAGGAATTCAAGGGACGCCAATTTTAATCGCGTACCTTGAATTCCTATTCAGTGTACGGCAGCGATCAAATGAAGAGGATGCTCCATGGCTCCGGTCTTCAATTCCAGCATCGCTGATCTTCAGTTCCAGCATCGCTGGTCTTCAGTTCCAGAGAGGACGGTCTTCAGCTCCTCTGCTCCGCGCCGGCTGGTTCCTGGAAGAAGAAGAGGTCGCCACCTGGAAGAAGACTTTTCCGCCTGGAACAGGACCTTCTCCGCCGGTCTTCAGGAGAGGTAAGGACCACTTGGGGGTTAGACTTAGGTTTTTTTAAGGGGGCATAGGGTAGGTTTTAGAGTAGGGGTGTGTGGGTGGTGGGTAGTAATGGGGGGTTGTTCTTTTTTTCCACAGGTAAAAGAGCTGATTACTTTGGAGCAATGCCCCACAAAAGGCCATTTTAAGGGCTGGTAATAGAGCTGATTACTTTTTGTAATTTAGTTTAGGGTAGGGACATTTTTTTATTTTGGGGGGCTTTGTTATTTTATTAGAGGGCTTAGATTTGGTGTAATTAAATTAAAATTCTTGTAATCTTTTTTTATTTTTTGTAATTTAGTGTTTGGTTTTTTTGTAATTTAGTTTAGTGTATTTAATTATATTTTAGTTTAGATAATTGTAGTTTATTTAATTAATTTAGTGATAGTGTAGGTGTATTTGTAACTTAAGTTAGGATTTATTTTACAGGTAGATTGGTAATTATTTTAACTAGGTAGCTATTAAATAGTTATTAACTATTTAATAGCTATTGTACCTAGTTAAAATAAATACCAAGTTACCTGTAAAATAAATATAAACCCTAAAATAGCTACAATGTAATTATTAATTATATTGTAGCTATCTTACGGTTTATTTTATAGGTAAGTATTTAGTTTTAAATAGGAATATTTTAGTTAATAATATTAATATTATTTAGATTTATTGCAATAATAATTAAGTTAGGGGTGTTAGGGTTAGATAGGGTTAATAAAGTTAATATATATATATAATATAATAACTATATTAACCCTAATATAATTAGGGTTAATATAGTTAATATAGGTGGCAGCGGTGTAGGGGGGTCAGATTAGGGGTTAATATATTTAATATAGGTGGCGGCGGTGTAGGGGGATTAGATTAGGAGTTAAGATATTTAATATAGGTGGCGGCAGTGTAGGGGGATTAGATTACAGGTAAAAGAGCTGATTACTTTGGGACAATGCCCCGCAAAAGGCCCTTTTAAGGGCTGGTAATAGAGCTGATTACTTTGGGGCAATGCAGTGTAGGGACACTTTAGTATTTTAGGGGGTAATACATTTATTATAGGTGGCAGCGGTATAGGGGGATTAGATTAGGGGGTAATGTAGTTAAAATAGGTGGCGGCGGGATAGGGGGCTCACATTAGGGGGTAATAATTTTAATAGAGGTGGCGGCGGTGTAGAGGGCTCACATTAGGGGGTTAGATATATAATATAGGTGGCGGCGGTGTAGAGGGCTCACATTAGGGGTAATATAGTTAAAATAGGTGGCGGCGGTGTAGGGGGATCATATTAGGGGGTAATATAGTTAATATAGCTGGCGGCGGGGTCCGGGAGCGGCGGTTTAGGGGTTAATATATTTATTGTTAGGAGTGAGAGGGGGGATTGGGGATAGAGGGGTATACGTGTCGGGCTATGTTTGGGAGGCGTGTTAGACAGTTACGGGAGATTTTATCATTTAGTCAGTTTTTTTATGCGGCGGCGGCAGTTTCTAAAGTGCTGTATGTCACTGGCGACTCCAGAAATTTGTACTTACACAGATTTCTGGACATCGCTAGTTTGTCAGACTTACGGCACTTTAGCAACTGCCGGTGCCATATATGAGATAGCTCGATGTGGGAGCTGAAACTACGGGCGGCACAGGTTTCCACGCTTGCGCCGAAACCTGCGCCGTATATCGGATCGCGCCCAAGTCGTGTGCACTTCTTCGGTATCTCAATTGCCAGAGGAGTACCAAGAGTTCCTAGACGTGTTTGACAAGGTGCGTGCCGGTACGTTGCCTCCTCACCGGTCTTACGATTGTGCCATAGACCTGCAACCCGGAGCCGTTCCTCCTCGGGGCCGGGTGTACCCTCTGTCTGTTGCAGAGAATTGTGCTATGGAGGAGTATGTTGCCGATGCTCTGTCGCAGGGGATCATCCGCAAATCCTGCTCTCCTGCAGGGGCTGGCTTCTTCTTTGTGAAGAAAAAGGGTGGCAAGTTAAGACCATGTATCGATTATAGGGGTCTTAATCGTCTTACCATTAAAAATGCTTACCCTATTCCGCTTATTACGGAACTCTTTGACTGCCTCAAGGGAGCTACGGTCTTTACTAAACTTGATTTGAGAGGAGTGTACAATCTCATTAGGATTAAGGAGGGCCACGAATGTAAAACTGCATTTAACACCAGGAGCGGGCATTATGAGTATCTTGTAATGCCCTTTGGCCTATGTAATGCTCCTGCTGTTTTTCAGGAATTTATTAATGATATCCTATGAGATATGTTGCAACAGTGACAACAACTTAGACGACATCCTCATACACTCACCCACACTTGAGGCTCATCATTCTGATGTTACACGGGTAGTAACATCAGATAGTCTGGATAAATTTCTGTATATAAACAAAATTCATGGATATGATTGCTAGTATTAAATGGGTCACATTTTAATGGGGTTATTTAAGCTTAACTGGAGCTTTTTGTAAGTATTTTAGATTTGTATAGGTTGAACTCGATGGACTTCAGTCTTTTTTCAACCTTATCTACTATGTTACTATGTTACTATGTGAGAATGGCCTGTTTTGTAAACTCGAGAAATGTGAGTTCCATCAGACTCAAGTAACCTTCCTAGGTTATGTTATCTCTGTTGCAGGGTTCTCCATGGATCCTGACAAGTTATCTGCAGTGGCCTCGCCCAGTTGGTCTTCGGTCTATTCAACGTTTTTTGGGGTTCGCCAATTACTATAGAAAGTTTATTAAAAACTTTTCTTCCTTGGTAAAACCTATCACAGAAATGACCCGTAAAGAGAATTATCCACTCCTGCCTTTGCTGCCACTCCAGTTCTGGCTCATCCTAACCCTGTCCTGCCTTTCGTTCTTGAGGTCGATGCGTGTGAGACTGGAGTAGGTACCCTCTTGTCTCAACGTCCTATGTCTGATGGTCCTATGTGTGATTTCTTCCTAAGAAATTGTCTCCAGCGGAGTGCAATTATGAAATTGATGACAGGGAATTACTGGCCATAATTTTGGAAATCAAAGAATGGAGGCATCTTCTCGAGGGTACTAGCGTGCCAGTGCTCATTCTTACTGACCACAAGAATTTAACTTATCTATCTGAAGCAAAACGTTTGTTGCTCAGACAGGCCAGATGGGCGCTATTTTTGTCTCAGTTTAATTATGTGGTCTCCTACCTGCCTGGTAGTAAGAATGTTAGGGTTGATGCCCTCCCTCAACAATTGACCATATTTTGGCTACCATTCGTACTAATTTGATTTCTCCCTTGGGGGAGGAGATCCTGGCTGCACAAACCAATGCACCTCCTGAGAAACCTAGTGGTGTTTTGTTCCTGAGACTCTTCAAACTAAACTTTTGCACACTTACCACTTATCCTAAAGCCACAGGTCACCCAGGCAAGAACCAAATGATTTGGTCTGTCACTCGACAATTCTGGTTGCCAGGTCTTCGTTCTGATGTTGCTGCGTATGTTGCCTCCTGCTCAGTTTGTGCACAGAATAAGACTCCTCGACGTCTTCCTGTGGGTCTTCTTCAACCTATTGCTAATGGTGAGCGTCGTTGGACACATCTTTCCATGGACTTCATTGTCGAGCTCCCTCTTTCCAATGGCAATACTGTTATCCTTATGGTAGTTGACCGTTTTTCTAAAATGTTACATTGCATTCCCTTGAAGAAGCTGCCTACCGGTCAGGAGCTTGCTTCGATTTTTGCCCGGGAGGTCTTCCGTTTACATGGGTTACCTAAGGAGATAGTGTCGAACCAAGGGTAGCCAGTTTGTCTCCAGATTTTGGTGTTCCTTTTGTGCTCAAATGGGAATCCAGCTTTCCTTCTCCTCGGCATATCACCCTCAATCCAATGGGGCTGTGGAATGGTCTAATCAAGCTCTGGAACAGTTCCTCCATTGCTATGTCTCAGATCACCACAATAATTGGTCTGAACTGTTACCTTGGGCAGAATTTGCTTGTAATAGTGCTATTAATGCTTCCTCCAAGATATCTCCGTTCATGGCGAATTATGGATTTCAACCATCCTTGTTGCCCGATTCATTCATGTCTCAGGGTATTCCGGCTTTGGAGGAGCATCTCCGGCAACTCTGTTCCACGTTGGTGCAGATTCAGGATTGCCTTCATCGTTCTATGCAGCGCCAAAAGTTCCTAGGGGAGGGGAGAGGGAAAAACTTCTCTACAAAAAAGAAGCTTTCAGGTTATTTAAAATTAGGCACACATTTGCCCATAGGGTTTAATTCCGAATGGGATATCATTAATCACTGGGAGGCATAATAATGCAATAATGTAAACATGTAAAAACGAAAAATTATGGGGTAGAAACAATTCTTATATATATAATAAATTGCTAAGTCTTCATCCTACTACCTCTGTGTGTTTGTATATATATATATCAAAATAACAAGATTATTGCATTGTGCAATGATACTTTTTTATTGGACTAACTATACATTTATAAGTTGACAAGCTTTTGGAAGAGTTCCTTCCTTTATCAAGTCTGAAGCAATACTAACCAATTCATTGGAATTTACAGATTATATCTTAAAACATAGAATAGCTAAGAAGACAGAAAGTGCAGGGAGAGGAGGGGGTGTCATAAAAATCATGAGGGGGGCTTAGGTAACAGGCAGACAGTGTCCAGTGTAGGAGAACAGACAGGGGAAATATATAGCTATACATAGAGCATATACTGACAAAGTTATATATCAACATTGAATCAATATCTATAAAGATGTGAAATTGTATATACAGGGGGAATACAAAAGTTAAAAAAAGATAAAAGTGTGGACATAGGCTTACCTGTGTACCTATGTATAAAGAATGTGGAATGTACAATGTAATTGACTAAATGAAAGTACATTACAAAATATTTTGATAATGTGTTAAGAATCCAGAGTCCACATTTAGACCAGAATTAAACAAGTTGAAGTGCATTATTTTCATTTCAAAGGTTTTTCTTTCAATGGTGTTTTTGAAGTTGCCTTTGAGAATTTTGATTTTGAGGTTTTGGATGGAGTGGTCAGGTTGGGTAAAATGGTGACCAACAGGGGTGCAGTATTTTGTTTCACAGTGGTTTTTGATTGAGTGTCTGTGTAAGTTCCTCCGAAGGTGCAAGTTCATCCGAAGGTGCAGTTTTTGGCTTGTTTCTCCAATATAGCATCCCACTTCACATGCAGTGCAATGTATCATGTATACCACATTTGCAGATATACATGAAAATGCCCCCTTTTTTTATAGGATTTATTATTGTGATTTGCTGTGCTGCTTTCACAAACGTGTTGACACAGTTTGCAGAGAGCTTTATAGCAGCACTTGGTTCCATTCTAAGTGTTCTTTTTCTCAAGGGGTAGCTTCCTATGTACCAGTTTCTGCTTTAGGTTAGGTGGTTGTCTGTATGCCAGGATTGGGGGTTTTGGAAAGATTTTTTTGAGTGTGGGATCCTCTAAGAGTAGTGGCTGTAAGTCTTTTATGATTTTTCGTATCCCTTCCACAGCAGGGTTGTATTTGACTACTAGTGGGATACCTTTGAAACCTTTGAAATGAAAATGATAATGCACTTCAACTTGTTTAATTCTGGACTAAATGTGGACTCTGGATTCTTAACACATTATCAACATTTTTTGTAATGTACTTTCATTTAGTCAATTACATTGTATATTCCACATTCTTTATACATAGGTACACAGGTAAGCCTATGTCCACACTTTTGTCTTTTTTTAACTTTTGTATTCCCCCTGTATATACAATTTCACATCTTTATATATATTGATTCAATGTTGATATATAACTTTATGTCAGTATATGCTCTATGTATAGCTATATATTTCCCCTGTCTGTTCTCCAACACTGGGCACTGTCTGCCTGTTACCTAAACCCCCCTCATGATTTTTACAACACCTCCATCTCCCCCTGCACTTTCTGTCTTCTTAGCTATTCTGTGTTTTAAGATATAATCTGTAAATTCCATTGAATTGGTTAGTATTGCTTCAGACTTGATAAAGGAAGGAACTCTTCCGAAAGCTTGTCATCTTATAAATGTATACTTAGTCCAATAAAAAAGTATCATTGCTCAATGCAATACTCTTGTTATTTTTATATCTAAATCTCTGGACTAACACGGCTACTCCAATCAACACGTATATATATATATATATATATATATATATATATATATATATATATATATATATATATATATATATATATATATATATATAGTCATACACTTCATCCTAATACTTTAACAGTACTGGTATCCCTATTGACAGGTGACCCACTATATTATTGAGTTGGAGATTTGTTAGAAGATATCACAGCTAATGTTATACTATATGGATATTAATTAAGTTTTTTCTCTATAAATTCAGAATGTGAAATGTAAAATTTAAAATTTAGAGTCCAGCTATTTAGAATTTTATAATTCAAAACATCTATCTAAAGTATATACTTTGAGATGTAGCAACATATGATGTATAATTCAGAGTGATGGGATGTCCTGGAGTATAACCTAGAATAGAGTAATGTGATTGGGAGGACCAATGTAAACTGGTCTTATCGGAGGGGTGTTAAATTCACCATCTTATGTAATTAAAAATGAATAGAGATACGAATATTACCTTATAAGTGTTAGGTTTCCCAATCCCATTTTTTCATGTATTCTAAAGTGTGTAGGTTAAGTATTCAATTCACTTCTGTACCGTTCTCATGTATTGATAAACATAAGTGAACTGTAGATAATCAGATGGCTTCAATAAGGTTTAATAGGCTGGTCATATTGCGCTATGAGGGTGATAGACAAATCAAAGCTGGGAGGCAAGTCAGTAGTCATCCAATCAGATAGCAGTAAATGATATGTTAGAGTCGGTACTACCATTCAACTATCTATGAATACCGGGTACTACGGAAACACGTCAGATGTGAGGGGTACCTTGCCTCATATGTTTACTTATCTACTCTACCTGTAGGTGCATCTTTAATGGGACCGTGTGTTTTACAATGTGCTGTGAAATAACTTTTTACTTGAAACAATAAATCGATTTTAGGAGGAGCCGTCTGGGACTTTTCTTTTGTGCTGTGGATCTCATTTGGACTATACCCACAGGGCTCTGCTGCTACCATTTACAGCGGAAACTACTGACCTTTGAACCCGGAAACAGGATGAAGAATGGATCAGAGGAGCTTAATTAGGGCAGCAGAGCAGAGGTGATTTGATTAACTGAAGAAACTCAACTCCTAGTAAGTCTGCTTCTGCTTTCGTACTTAACTACATTGATATGTTTGTGGAATCATCCGGGGATGGTTGATTTATCAAGGGCTTACAGTTTATGCAGTTGCCATTTTTTCTGAGTGCATGGACACTTCCATTTGTCTGTCATTTATGTGTTAGTGTTCACAGGATTCTTTAATAATATATATATTATGTTGGTAAATTATTCAAATATTGTCAAAATGTAGCTCCAAGCCAACCTCCCAATATTTCCTGCTGCACCAATAAAAATTCCATTCCATTTTTATTTCTGCTTGTGTTTTATTGTGCGTCAGTATGTGTGAGTGACATTGTGTGTCAGTGTGTGTCTGTGCCAATGTAGCTGAGTGCATACAAGAAGTGTATGAAAGTGTATTAAAGTTTTGCATACAGTGACTTGTAAAAATGTATAGTGTACTAGTAAGATAGGACTAGTAGTATTTTTTTTGGATTGGATCATTTTCAACTATATATGTTGGTTCAAAGAGAGCACTCTCACTTCCAAAATTTAAATGCCAGGGTGCAAGCAGGTACGTATATAAATGAATGAAAGAAAGCACTCTCTGGTCTTTTTAGTGAATATTTAATAAATCAAGTGTGACGTTTCGGGGACACACTGGTCTGAGGAAGGGGAGTGTGTCCCCAAAACGTCACGCTTGATTTATTAAATATTCACTAAAAAGACCAGAGAGTGCTTTCTTTCATTTATATATATATATATATATATATATATATATATATATATATATATATATATATATATATATATATATATATATATATATATATATATATATATATATATACATACACAGTGGGGGGAAAAAGTATTTAGTCAGCCACCAATTGTGCAAGTTCTCCCACTTAAGAAGATGACAGAGGCCTGTAATTTTCATCATAGGTATACCTCAACTATGAGAGACAAAATGTGGAAACAAATCCAGACAATCACATTGTCTGATTTGGAAAGAATTTATTTGCAAATTATGGTGGAAAATAAGGCCTCGCTTCCATTGAGTCGTTAAAAATGGAGCCGTAAGCTACCGAAGCGGACGCTCCATTTTAGTACCAGGTTTCCATTGAAAAGATTAGCGTGTTGCGCGCAGTCGCTCTTTTCGGCCGTACGTAAGTTTGCGTTGCCAACCGATGTCGGATTTGTCGAAAAGCGCGCCATAACAAGTGCATTGCCATGGTAACCCGACCTCTATCTATAAGAATAACGGTTTGCGCCTGCGCTCTTTACCTGTGATCGCCTCTAGAGAGAAAGACATGGGAGCTAGTTGCGTTGGTAGGAGTTTTGGGTTTTTGAGAGTTGTTTGAGAGTTAGTGGAGAGTTTGATATTTTATTTTCATATATTCTTATTGTAGGCCTCATATAATATTAGGAACACACACACACATCCATACATTAGTTAATTAACACACATTAGTTTATACACACAAATACACACACACACACACATACACACTTTTATTTGATACAAACACATTCACATTTTTTTTTATTTCATTAACCCCCATATCCCCATCTTCCTTTATTACTCCTTTCATTAATCCCCTTATTCCACTTCCCATCCCCCCTTTGACTACCCTTCCCTACTATATAACTTTTTTTTATATATATACATTTTGCCCATCCTATTTTTATTTTTTTTACATCCCATATTTTTTGTTTCATTTGACTATATAGCTCACCCCTTTCTTCATTTGCATCCCTTATTATTTTTCTATAATTTTGTTCTAATCCTCCTTAGTTTTTCCTTTTTCATTTACATCCCTTTGTTTATTTTCACCCCCACATTTTATTTTTATTTTGAGGGATATAGAATAGAGATAGTTAGGGTCTAGATAAGTTAGGTAGTTAGTTTTGGGGCTATTTAATTTAGGGTTTAGTTAGGTGAATTAGTGTAGTTAGGTAAGCTAGGGACTTTAGTGTTAGGTTAGAGTTAGGGAGGAAGGAGAAAGGGATGGATAGGCCTAGTGGAGTTGGGAAGGGGGTGGCTAGGGGGAGGGCAGTGAAGAGGGTGGATAGAGGGAGGGGGAGGGGGGAAGTAGGGAGTAGTATGGGCAGGAATAGGGGCCGAGGTTTGGGTGGAGGATTTGTCCTTCCTCAAACCCTGGCAGAGGAGGGAAGGAGAGAGGGTGGAAGAGGAATGGAGGTGGGAGGAGTGAGGAGGAGTCAGCCTCAGCTAGGCACAAAAAGAAAAGGGAAAGTGGGGAAGACTGTGGCAAGTGGGGGTGGGGCTGGTGGTAGCCTGTCACAGCCTGCAGGGACAGAGGAGGTAGAGAGGGCTGGTCCCCAGTCACAGGAGGGAGAGTCTGTGTCTGCTGGCCCTTCAGGTGTGAAGGGCAGGCTAAGAGAGGAGAGGTACTCTGAGGAGGAGAAGGAGGCTCTTGTTGAGGCCTACTTGGAGAGGGCAGCTCAGCTGGAGAACCCTAACCTGAGGCCGGCTGTCCGGAATAAGCTGTGGGAGGTGATTCGAGTGGCAGTCAGCTGCTTAGGATGTAATCGTTCTACTGCCAGCATTAAACACCGCTATCATGACTGCAGGAGGGAAACCAAAGCTAAGCTGGCACAGCAGGCCAAATATGCACGTGGGACAGGTGGTGGTCCTAGCAAGAGAATACACCTAAGGTCATGGGAGGAGATGCTGTCCAATGTCATCTCGGATGAATCTGTTCACGGATGTAAGGGGACAATGGACACCTCTGTGCCACCTGAAGAGGTGTATGAAGGTGAATATTCAATATTAAATATAACCATATATGTGATGTATATATGTTGTATATCATAAATACCCATCTGTGTTTAGCTATGAATCTAAATTTACATAGTTGTATTTAATATGTTCAGCAAGCACTCTGTATTGTATATCTGCTCCGACAAGCAAGAATATTGATAATATAATATCCAAGAATATTAAGCATTTCATATAAATCATGTGTCATTGTCCTTAAAGGGACACTGTACCCAAATTTATTATTTTGTGAATCAGATGCAGCATGCAATTTTAATCAACTTTCTAATTTACTACTATAATCAATTTCTCTTCGTTCTCTTGCTATCTTTATATGAAAAAGAAGGCATCTAAGCTTTTTTCTAAGTTCAGAACTCTGGACAGAAGTTTTTGATTGGTGGATGCATTTATCCACCAATCAGCAAGGACAACCTAGGTTGTTCACCAAAAATGGGCCACCATCTAAACTTACATTCTTGCATTTCAAATAAAGATACCAAGAGAATAAAGAACATTTGAAAATAGGAGTAAATCCGAAAGTTGATTAAAATTGCATGCTCTATCTGAAGCACAAAAGAAAATATTTGGGTACAGTGTCCCTTTAACAATGTTCCTTTAAGACACAGTCTATAAAGATTCCTCAGTTATGGTCATATATGCTTGGATTTTATCCCAAACACACTATATGTGTGTGTGTGTGTATGTGTGTGTGTGTATGTGTGTGTGTGTGTGTATGTGTGTGTGTGTGTGTGTGTGTGTATGTGTGTGTGTGTGTGTGTGTGTGTGTGTGTGTGTACATATATACACATAAATATGGAATATAATAGTCTGTATTGTTATGCTACAAAGTAATATATTCTATTAGATAGATAATGTAAACATACCGTATATTTATTTGTAGGTTCCGAACAGGAGGAGTATGAAGCTGCACCAACACCACAGCAGGATGTTCCTACATTCACTGAGGAGGATGAGGATATCTATGGTGACACTACCTCCTATATCAGCCTCTTAGAAGATGATATGCAGCAGCCTAGGGCATATGAGGTGGAGGATGTATCATGCCCTTCTCCATCTACTTCGGAGACAACATTTCATGTTTTGGGTTCTGAACCCCAGCAGACTCATCCTCCTCAACAATGGCAGTTCATGCATACTTCGCAGCAACAAATGGCACAGCCCCCACAGCTGCACCCTCCGCAGCAGATGATGCACCCCCCACAACATCCTCCTCAGCAGCAGATGATGCACCCCCCACAACATCCTCCTCAGCAGCAGATGATGCACCCACCACAACATCCTCCTCAGCAACAGATGATGCACCCACCACGACATCATTATCCTCAGCAGCAGATGATGCACCCACCACAGCAGCATACAGATCTGCATCATCTGTACTATATGCCTCCCACTCCTATGGCACAACAGGAATCCACACCACCACCCACTGCACCCACCAATGTATTGCCAACAGTGCCATCACAGACAACCTCACAGTCACCAATACGGAGAGACAGCCCTGGAACCAGCCAATTATTAGTTCCTGAGACACCAAATGTACAACAGGGTCCGGCACAGTCCCAGCAGGATGATCTACTGAGGCTCATACATAGAGAGCTTAGGCTGTCCAGGCTCCAGCAGCAGCAGGATTTGAGAAGGATACAGAGCCAAATGGACATCCATAATGCCTCACTCGTCCGCCTGGCAGAGGCAGTGGAGAGGCTCGCGGATAGGCCCCAAACTCCATCCTCCCTTGCATCCTCTGTCATCTCCCTGCAGGACCCTGAATCCCGATTATTAGCCTCACATTCAGCTGGTGGGCGTCGCACAAGACGCCACACTGCCCCCCTAAGTACCTCTCCTCCAAAGTCTAAATCCCGCCGCAAGAATTAATTAATATTCTTTTTTTTCCACCCAAGATATATCATTTTTGCACTAAAGCACCTTTTTAAGTGCGATTTTCATCTCATAAATATGCATCCATTTTTCTAATCCAAATTTGAACATATATCTTAATATTATTCTAATAGCTGTTTATCTGCTAAAAATGAACAGCTTTATTCATTTTTATTTCACATGATGTCAATTAATATGCAGGTGTACATTGTTGATAAATTTATGTGTCCTTTTATTGAGGATATCATATTATGCCGTTTAAGAATACTTGGGGATACGTGTCTGAAATTTATACAGTATATGCTATCTAACATTAGTCAACGTGACATGTGTAAATGTTATGATTTATATTCCACAAGCATATGTTGTTTGCTCCTTCAGATGAAGCTAATAAGGGTTATACAGTTATAGAAGAGTTGAAAAGTAAATACTCCTTCCTGTTGATATGGCCAAATACCTTGCATTCATTCTTATAGTCCTATGTGGAATGTAATATCTGAAATATATACCTATCATGACTAATACCTATCATGACTAATGCACTCCTTTTTGTCAAGATTATTATTCAATATTTAGAATAATTAGATAAATGTATCTTTATGATATTTAAGCACTGGTGTATACACAACATATATGTGATTGCCATGATATAGAGGTGATTAATACATTTTAATTGACATCATATGAACAGACACAGACTCTCCCTGGGACCAATGCACAATGCACTTTTAAATTGTTTCAATAACTCCATGTTAAAGACAATACTTCATATCTCTTGAAGTATGTAATATTAAGCACTTATGTATTTTGGTTAATAGTCTAAATATTGCAAATGTGTTATCTGCTTTAGCAGACATGACATTACATATATTTTATAAATATTAGTACTATGACACATAACTTTAATGTGTCATCGTTTTGTATTGAATAAATATGATTTTCACATTGAAAATTACATTTGAATGAGGGTAAATCTGTAATAATAAAACTCATCTTCATGATAAACAACTTATTTCCTTTGAATTATTTTTCTATGTGTATTGAGATTATATATAGCATCCCTGGGCAAAGGTTTCATTTTGAATAGGTAGATATTTTATTTATTTTTATAATATTTTACCAGGAAAGATACATTGAGATTTCTATAGTTTTCAAGTATGTCCTGGGTCCACAAAACATTGCATTGATACAATGGGTACAATAAAATAAAAAACAATAATAATACACGATATATGCACAAAAATTTAACATAGAACCGGTAGGAAATATATAATCAACAATGACAGGTGCATTCTGTTTTGAGATATGTAGAGAGGGATCTCTTAAAGGATATTAGGCATGGGGAAGGTTTAAAAGTGTGCGGGAGGTCGTTCCATAATTGTGGTGCTTGCATATATTTTTATATGCACATACATATTGAAATTTCTATGACAACATGGGTGCAAATATTCCTATACATAGGACCAATAAATGTAGCATATATAATGTTATTTGTACATTGAAACACTCATAATTTTTTTGTGATTTGCAATTTCAATGAGAAACAGGCCTCAAAAAGCTCTTTTTTCCTCCTTTACACCTAGTTGAGCTGGGGGTAATATTTCTCAATGTATCGACAGCCTCCGACAGTGTATTAACGGTTAGCGCTTTCAATGGAAACCTGGTATAATTTATCGATTAACGGCTTCTATTACTTTCTATGGGACGCGAAAATCTTTTCGGCAGCCGAAGTCCGGCAGCCGATATTGAGGTATAACGCGCCATTGGAAACAGTCGTTAAACGCTATTGCTTTCGACAGCATATTTAACGGTTTGCGAGTGCACGCAAACTGAATAACGACTCAATGGAAGCGAGGCCTAAGTATTTGGTCACCTACAAACAAGCAAGATTTCTGGCTCTCACAGACCTGTGTCTTCCTCTTTAAGGAAGGCTCCTCTGACCTCCACTCATTACCTGTATTAATGGCACCTGTTTGAACTTGTTATCAGTAACAAAGACACCTGTCCACAACCTCAAACAGTCACACTCCAAACTCCACTATGGTGAAGACCAAAGTGCTGTTGAAGGACACCAGAAACAAAATTGTAGACCTGCACCAGGCTTGGAAGACTGAATTTGCAATAGGCAAGCAACTTGGTGTGACCCCACCCGTGTTTTGTATATGTTTGGGGAGATTACATAAGCCTGTGCACCCTCCATTTTTTCACAGTTGTTTGATTGTGAGCCTGCATTGTGTGGCTGATTAGGGACCCAGGTTTATTTGGAAGAGATCTTGACGAGCTACCTGGGCTTTTCCCATTTGGCCAGATGCGGTAACTAACTCTTCCATTGTTGCTTTTTATCTTAGTTGAGAGCTTGTGAGTGAGTGCTGGACTTTATCTGTGTGTTTATATATATATATATATATTCTTCAACAAACTACAAGAGGAGAACAAGGACCATCAAAAATTTCCTAAGGCCCTGTATAGATAGGGAATAAAGCACTCTTTTTATAAAAATAGCTCAAAAGTGTAGCTAAATTAAACAAATGGAATGAATCTCTGACCAGTACAATCACAGAGAACAAAAAATAATTTATTAATAGTACAGAAAGAAGTAAATCCTAACTGTCCAAACATAGCAATAGGCCAGTTGTGCGCTGGCCTCGGGTATATGTTAGCAACACAAAGTAACGTATGTTGAACAAACAATATAGTACATGTGGCCAATTAAAACCCTGAAGATGTGCACATCATATTCATAATATTGGCAAAAATACAATCCAAAGACACCTAGTACACTGCTACACCCAAGCTGTACACGGTACCCAAGTCAATACAAGGGATAATTACCGGACAGGTAAATTTTTAGGGATCTAAGTGATGATAGGTGCTTTGTAAAGATTTCAGGAACAACAATAATGGCAGTATAGCAACAATTACAAATAATTACATACAAGTATGAAGAATAGCTATTGCAATGGTTATTAGCAATAAGATAAATAGTAAGTTACATACAAGTATGAAGAATAACTATTGCAATGGTTATTAGCAATAAGATAGATAGTGGAACATAGTAATACATCCTCCATAATGAATTGCCTCAGTACATCAGTTATATAGAGACACAGCAGTTTACATAGAGATGCCTGCATATATTGAGATAAAATTCTCACAAGAGTGTATTGCTGAAGAAAACAACCAAATCACACCAGGATGATTTTCCACATATAGCGGTATTGTTTTCAGCCAAACTTAGCATAAGTCCAAGGTATGCAAAATGGGATAAGTGCTGCCAAAGCTGCATGCGTGTTAGTAAAGCATAGTACGTCTTATTGCTGAAGATATTGTGTGAAAACAGCAAACAAGCCAAATGAGCAGTGGGAGTCAGTCCAGGCTAACCCCCCATAATGCATGTGAAAGCAGCTATATTCCTATGTTAAGCCGTAAGCATGCACTTATCTGATTCTGGAGGTGTCCACAATTGAGGTCCGCTGTTTGTTACCGGTTGCCTCCTGAAATACTGCCTTGTAATTGAGTCCCATGAAACAGTTTGCTGAGCCAGTTGAATGCTACACGCTGGGACTGCAGCATGGTAGGACTGCGTGCTTACTTCCTGGTTGGTCACATGTGCGTCCGTGATCCAATGCCTACGATCCTGATCGTTTCACCCACAATGCCAAATGATAGACGGGGCTTCCTCAGGGCGGATGGATCTTAGCCCTGCTGGGAGGGAATATATCCACAAAAACTCCTCCCAGTTTTAACCAATTATGTACCTTAATCTTGATGCTAAACAATGTGTAACATACATACCAAACCTAACTATTTCTAAAGAAGAAGGAAGTAAATAGCACAAAATTGATGAGACATAATACGTCAAATTAGTTAATGACGTTCACAATTACAAACAAATCCAAAAAAAAAAAAAAAATGAAGAACAAAAGATAAGCAAAAGAATGAAATAAGTAGTTTTTAATTGAGATTAAAAATAGAAACTCAGGGAGCAAGTAGTGATTTTAGAAAGCTATTCACTTTAATAACATCCAAATACTCGAATATACATGAATATTATAATAGAAAGGGGCTTTTTTAGATGAAACTAGCCATATCCAACTTTTCATTAAGACCAACTGGCGAAAGAGTGTTCAAAGTAAAAATCCACTTACACTCTTTTTGGAGCAGACATTTATCGTTGTCCCCCCCTCTTCCATGCACAATACCTTTGTCTATACCTGTAAAGCTTAGAAAACCTGGGTTGCTGTTATGTACAGCTTGGTAATGTCTCGCAATGCTGCTAGATTGTATTTTACCTTTTATATCATCCCTGTGTTCCTTTATACGATCTTTAAAGATACGTTTTGTTTTGCCCACGTAGAACGCTGGGCAAGAACATTCCAGGAGATACACAACCCCCTCTGTATTGCAATTGAAGAAGTAATTAATCTGAAAAGATTTTTTACTATTGCCAGAAAATGTCTTGGTCCTTTTCATAAATTCACATGTCACGCACTTTCCACAAGGAAAGTTGCCATTAGGGATGTGCTTCTTAAGCCAATTTCCTTCTTTTTCTGTGGATTTAAATTGGCTCGAGACCAGGTTATCTTTAAGATTTTTTGCTCTTTTTGCTGTAAGGCTGGGATAAGTCCCAACTTCTTCAGCAATGTTGCCATCACTTAAAAGGATTGGCCAATGCTTATTGAAAACTGACTTAATGGTTTGCCAATGACAGTTATAAGTTGTGGTTAATCGTATTACTAACTTTGTTTGTTTAGTCTTCTTAAACAGGAGATCACCTCTATCAATTTTTCTTGCGTGAATCATAGCTTTTTTAATATTACGCCGTGAATAGCCACGTTCAAGAAACCTGTCTTGCATGAGCTTTCCATGTTCCTCAAATTTCTCTTTCGACGAGCAATTGCGGCGTAGCCAAATAAATTGGCCTTTAGGAATTCCTCCTATAAGGTGTCGGGGATGGTGACTGCTTGCCATTAACAGGCTATTAGTAGCCGTAGCCTTTCTAAAATTTTCAGTGACCAACATATTGTTCACATTTTTTACCTTAATGTCAAGAAAATCAATCTCAGATTTACTAAAGTGCATAGTAAGTCGTATATTTAGATCATTTTGGTTTAAACTATTGACAAACTGCAATAATTCAACTTGATCACCCTCCCAAATGAGGAATACATCGTCCACATATCTCAGCCAGAAATTGACATGTTTAGTGAACAAATCGTGTTGATAGACTGAATCCATCTCCCATTTGCCTAAATGTAAACAGGCGTATGTGGGGGCATATGTGGCCCCCATGGCTGTTCCTCTCAATTGCTTGTAAATTCTGTTATTAAACATGAAAACATTATTATTGAGAATGAATCTTAGAAGGTCAACAATGAGCTCAGTATGTTTGGAAAATTTTGTACCTCTGCTTGACAGGAAACTTTCACAGGCTTTTATACCAGTATCATGTGGGATACTGGAATAAAGTCCCTCTACGTCCATTGTCACTTAAAGTGATTCTTTGTCAACTGGCATCCCATTAATTTTTTCAAAAAGTCGGTTGTGTCAAGAACAAATGACGGTAAAGTCACCAAGAAAGGACGCAGAGCATGATCAATAAAGTGACCTACATGTTCAACCAGACTCCCGATGCCAGAAATGATGGGACGTCCAGGCGGATTCTTATTGTTCTTATGAATCTTAGGTATACAGTAAAATATAGGCATAACTGGATTGTCTACCATCAAATAACCAAATTCTGTATTAGTAATTGTCCCATCATTTCTGGCATCGTTCAAAATTGTGAAAAGTTTTGATTGCAAGGTAGGCAGAGGGTTGAAGTCAAGTTTAAGATATTGATCTTTATCTGACAATTGTCTCATTACCTCCTTACAATACATAGTTTCATCCCATAGAACGACATTACCCCCCTTATCCGCTGATTTGTACACAACGTTGGGGGCCGTTTTTAACTTTTTCAGAGCTTTTTGTTCTTTCTTGGTCAAGTTGTCATCAACAATGCCACTCAGTGGCAGTTCCTGTATCTCCCTTTCAACCAATTTAACAAATAAGTTAACTGCAGGAGAGAAAGAAAGTTGCGGCATATAAGTGGATCTTTTCTTAAAATGAGAAGATAATTTAAAAGGTAAATCTATCTCTGACGCTAGAAAACAATCTTCATCAGAGGTCGATTCCTGATATAATTCATTAAGGTCCTGTAGCGCCAGCCTATCCTCAGTGGTCAAGCTAAGATCCTCAATTATATTCTTAGATCTATTTTTAAACATTTGAGAAAGAACTACTTTTCTAGCAAATCTGTGAAGATCTTTTAGAAAAGTAAACTTGTCAAAACCATTAGATGGACAAAATGACAAGCCACGCTTTAGCACACTGAGATAGCAATTGTTGAGGCGAAAAGAGGACAGGTTGATCACCTGCAGGTTATCAGATGAAGGGGGTGCGTCTAGTAGGGTCTTCTGCCCCTCCGACCCCTTGGTCTGTAATTCTGCTGCCTCTCCGTACTCCTGCTGAATTCTCTGTCCCTGGACTGGCGGTAAGGATACCATCTTCCTCTAGTATTTGTACCTGTCCCTATTCCATCTCTTCCGGCACCCCCTCCTCCTTCTTGTGGGTTGGACGGGCCAGGGCGCATCTCGTTTTTTGACATCCTATTGTCAGATTCTGCATCTGAACAGTCAGTCCCAGAATCATATGAACCACGTATATGTCTATAACTGTAAACCTGTTTTTTCTTATAGTCTTCCTGGTCCCTAACCAGTTTTCTACCTTTTCTTAACTTAATCTCAGACTGCAATCTTGCAATCTGTTCCTTCATTTCACTATTGAGCTTTTCAAAATTTGAATTTTGCTCAAAATTATTAAAGGGACACTGTAGTCAGAAATGATATGAAAATAAAATCGTAGTATAGTTTTAAAACTCTTATTTTCTAATGTACTTCATTTATTAAATATGTACCCTTTGGCCAATAATTTACTTTGAAATATTAATTGTTTCCCAACCTACTTGTATGTCAGCCGTTACGGATTACCAATCCGTGCTGACAACTGCAGTTGTAAGATGGCGTTTTTTCTGAACTAATGCGCATGCGCAAGTTACCGCAGCGTCACAGGAAACGTCACCATCTGCAGTAGAATAAGGAAACTAGGATCTATCAGCAGCAGTCGAGTGAGCTGCGCACATCACGTAAATACATAGCTTACGATCGCTTCCAGAATCGCCCTAGAGTAAAAGAGCAAACTATACTTAAAATGAAAACTAGCAGGTACGCTCAGCACTTTTCCGGCCCAGCGTACCTGGTTTTCAATCCGCCGCCCTGGAGGCAGCGGATCCCATAGGAATCAATGGGAGTCTGACCATAGCGAAAGTTCAGGTTCGCTGCTGCCAGACATCCCATTGATTCCTATGGGAAATGTCTACACCTAACACCCTAACATGTACCCCGAGTCTAAACACCCCTAATCTGCCCCCCCTACACCGCCGCAACTAAATAAATGTATTACCCCCTAAACTGCCGCTCCTGGAGCCCACCGCCACTATAATAAATATGTTAACCCCTATACCGCCGCTCCCGGAGCCCACCGCAAGCTACATTATACATATTAACCCCTAATCTGTCCCCCCCTACACCGTCGCCACCTATAATAAATTTATTAAACCCTATCCTGCCCCCCCTACACCGCTGCCACTGTAATAAAATGATTAACCCCTAAACCTAAGTCTAACACTAACCCTAACACCCCCCTAACTTAAATATTAATTAAATACATCTAAATAAATGTAACTCTTAGTAACTAAATGAATCCTATTTAAAACTAAATACTTACCTTTAGAATAAACCCTAATATAGCTACAATATAAATAATAATTATATTGTAGCTATCTTAGGATTTATATTTATTTTACAGGTAACTTTGTATTTATTTTAGCTAGTTAGAATAGTTATTAAATAGTTATTAACTATTTAATAACTACCTAGCTAAAAGAAATACAAAATTACCTGTAAAATAAATCCTAACCTAAGTTACAATTAAACCTAACACTACACTATCATTAAATTAATTAAATTAATTATCTACAAATAACTACAATTAAATTCAATTAAATAAACTAACTAAAGTACAAAAATAAAAAAGCTAAGTTACAAAAAATAAAAAAATAAGTTACAAACATTTAACAAATATTACAACAATTTTAAGCTACTTACACCTAATCTAAGCCCCCTAATAAAATAACAAAGCCCCCCAAAATAAAAAAATGCCCTACCCTATTCTACATTAAAAAAGTTCAAAGCTCTTTTACCTTACCAGCCCTTAAACGGGCCTTTTGCGGGGCATGCCCCAAAGAAAACTGCTCTTTTGCCTGTAAAAGAAAAATACAGCCCCCCCCCAACATTAAAACCCACCACCCACATACCCCTAATCTAACCCAAACCCCCCTTAAATAAACCTAACACTACCCCCTGAAGATCATCCTACCTTGAGTCGTGTTCAGCCAGCCGACCACCGATGGAACCGAAGAAGAGATCCGGAGTGGCAGAAGTCATCGTCCAAGGGGCGCTGAAGAAATCTTCCATCCGATGAAGTCATCATCCAGGCGGCGCTGAAGAAATCTTCCATCCGATAGAAGTCTAAATCCAGGCGGCGTCTTCAATCTTCATCCATCCTGAGCGGAGTGGAGCCATCTTCAGAGGAGCCTACGCGGATCCATCCTCTTCTTCCCGACGACTAACGATGAATGACGGTTACTTTAAGTGACGTCATCCAAGATGGCATCACTCGAATTCCGATTGGCTGATAGGATTCTATCAGCCAATCGGAATTAAGGTAGAAAAATCTGATTGGCTGACTGAATCAGCCAATCAGATTAAAGTTCAATCCGATTGGCTGAACCAATCAGATTGAACTTGAATCTGATTGGCTGATTCAGTCAGCCAATCAGATTTTTCTACCTTAATTCCGATTGGCTGATAGAATCCTATCAGCCAATCGGAATTCGAGTGACGCCATCTTGGATGACATCACTTAAAGGTACCGTCATTTGTCGTTAGTCGTCGGGAAGAAGAGGATGGATCCGCGTAGGCTCCTCTGAAGATGGCTCCGCTCAGGATGGATGAAGATTGAAGACGCCGTCTGGATTTAGACTTCTATTGGATGGAAGATTTCTTCAGCGCCGCCTGGATGATGACTTCATCGGATGGAAGATTTCTTCAGCGCCCCTTGGACGATGACTTCTGCCGCTCCGGATCTCCTCTTCGGTTCCATCGGTGGTTGGCTGGCTGAACACGACTCAA
Source organism: Bombina bombina (assembly GCF_027579735.1). Classification (NCBI taxonomy): domain Eukaryota; kingdom Metazoa; phylum Chordata; class Amphibia; order Anura; family Bombinatoridae; genus Bombina; species Bombina bombina. Next base: position 756,332,516 of record NC_069504.1, read on the forward strand.
GGTAGGATGATCTTCAGGGGGGTAGTGTTAGGTTTATTTAAGGGGGGTTTGGGTTAGATTAGGGGTATGTGGGTGGTGGGTTTTAATGTTGGGGGGGCTGTATTTTTCTTTTACAGGCAAAAGAGCAGTTTTCTTTGGGGCATGCCCCGCAAAAGGCCCGTTTAAGGGCTGGTAAGGTAAAAGAGCTTTGAACTTTTTTAATGTAGAATAGGGTAGGGCATTTTTTTATTTTGGGGGGCTTTGTTATTTTATTAGGGGGCTTAGATTAGGTGTAAGTAGCTTAAAATTGTTGTAATATTTGTTAAATGTTTGTAACTTATTTTTTTATTTTTTGTGACTTAGCTTTTTTTATTTTTTGTACTTTAGTTAGTTTATTTAATTGAATTTAATTGTAGTTATTTGTAGGTAATTAATTTAATTAATGTAATGATAGTGTAGTGTTTTAAGTGGTTTAATTGTAACTTAGGTTAGGATTTATTTTACAGGTACTTTTGTATTTCTTTTAGCTAGGTGGCTATTGTACCTAGTTAAAATAAATACTATTTAATAACTATTCTAACTAGCTAAAATAAATACAAAGTTACCTGTAAAATAAATATAAATCCTAAGATAGCTACAATGTAATTATTAATTACATTGTAGCTATCTTAGGGTTTATTTTACAGGTAAGTATTTAGTTTTAAATAGGATTCATTTATTAGAGTATAGTGTAGTGTTAGGTGTAATTGTAACTTAGGTTATGATTTATTTTACAGGTAAATTTCTCTTTATTTTAACTAGGTAGCTATTAAATAGTTAATAACTATTTAATAGCTATTGTACCTAGTTAAAATAAATTGAAAGTTGCCTGTAAAATAAATATAAACCCTAAGATAGCTACAATATAATTATTATTTATATTGTAGCTATATTAGAGTTTTTTTTAAAGGTAAGTATTTAGTTTTAAATAGGATTCATTTAGTTAATAAGAGTTACAGGGAGTGCAGAATTATTAGGCAAGTTGTATTTTTGAGGATTAATTTTATTATTGAACAACAACCATGTTCTCAATGAACCCAAAAAACTCATTAATATCAAAGCTGAATAGTTTTGGAAGTAGTTTTTAGTTTGTTTTTAGTTATAGCTATTTTAGGGGGATATCTGTGTGTGTAGGTGACTATTACTGTGCATAATTATTAGGCAACTTAACAAAAAACAAATATATACCCATTTCAATTATTTATTTTTACCAGTGAAACCAATATAACATCTCAACATTCACAAATATACATTTCTGACATTCAAAAAACAAAAAAAAAACAAATCAGTGACCAATATAGCCACCTTTCTTTGCAAGGACACTCAAAAGCCTGCCATCCATGGATTCTGTCAGTGTTTTGATCTGTTCACCATCAACATTGCGTGCAGCAGCAACCACAGCCTCCCAGACACTGTTCAGAGAGGTGTACTGTTTTCCCTCCTTGTAAATCTCACATTTGATGATGGACCACAGGTTCTCAATGGGGTTCAGATCAGGTGAACAAGGAGGCCATGTCATTAGATTTTCTTCTTTTATACCCTTTCTTGCCAGCCACGCTGTGGAGTACTTGGACGCGTGTGATGGAGCATTGTCCTGCATGAAAATCATGTTTTTCTTGAAGGATGCAGACTTCTTCCTGTACCACTGCTTGAAGAACGTGTCTTCCAGAAACTGGCAGTAGGACTGGGAGTTGAGCTTGACTCCATCCTCAACCCGAAAAGGCCCCACAAGCTCATCTTTGATGATACCAGCCCAAACCAGTACTCCACCTCCACCTTGCTGGCGTCTGAGTCGGACTGGAGCTCTCTGCCCTTTACCAATCCAGCCACGGGCCCATCCATCTGGCCCATCAAGACTCACTCTCATTTCATCAGTCCATAAAACCTTAGAAAAATCAGTCTTGAGATATTTCTTGGCCGAGTCTTGACGTTTCAGCTTGTGTGTCTTGTTCAGTGGTGGTCGTCTTTCAGCCTTTCTTACCTTGGCCATGTCTCTGAGTATTGCACACCTTGTGCTTTTGGGCACTCCAGTGATATTGCAGCTCTGAAATATGGCCAAACTGGTGGCAAGTGGCATCTTGGCAGCTGCACGCTTGACTTTTCTCAGTTCATGGGCAGTTATTTTGCACCTTGGTTTTTCCACACGCTTCTTGCGACCCTGTTGACTATTTTGAATGAAACGCTTGATTGTTCGATGATCACGCTTCAGAAGCTTTGCAATTTTAAGAGTGCTGCATCCCTCTGCAAGATATCTCACTATTTTTGACTTTTCTGAGCCTGTCAAGTCCTTCTTTTGACCCATTTTGCCAAAGGAAAGGAAGTTGCCTAATAATTATGCACACCTGATATAGGGTGTTGATGTCATTAGACCACACCCCTTCTCATTACAGAGATGCACATCACCTAATATGCTTAATTGGTAGTAGGCTTTCGAGCCTATACAGCTTGGAGTAAGACAACATGCATAAAGAGGATGATGTGGTCAAAATACTAATTTGCCTAATAATTCTGCACTCCCTGTACATTTATTTAGATGTATTTAATTAATATTTAAGTTAGGGGGGTGTTAGGGTTAGTGTTAGACTTAGGTTTAGGGGTTAATCATTTTATTACAGTGGCGGCGGTGTAGGGGGGCAGGATAGGGGTTAATAAATTTATTATAGGTGGCGACGGTGTAGGGGGGCAGATTAGGGGGTTAATAAGTATAATATAGGTTGCGGCAGGGTCCGGGAGCGGTGGTTTAGGGGTTAAACTATTATTTAGTTGCGACGGGGTCCGGGAACGGCAGGATAGGGGTTAATAACTTTATTATAGGTGGCGGCGGTATAGGGGGGGCAGGATAGGGGTTACTAGGTATAATGTAGGTGGCGGTGGGCTCCGGGAGCGGCGGTTTAGGGGTTAATACATTTATAAGAGTTGCGGCGGGGTCTAGGAGCGGCGGTTTAGGGGTTAGTAACTTTATTTATTTGCGGGGGGCTCCGGGGGCGCCGGTATAGGGGGTAGAACAGTGTAGTATAGTGTGGGTGCTTTGTGACAGCTTGTTTACATATAAACTGAACAAAAAAGTTACTGCTTTAGTTCTTTTTAATTGTAAACAGCCGTACAATATTTAGCTAAATATAAGATGTGTCAATGTTATCTAATACGTAGAAAGTCTGGATAACCGATTCAATAGATTTTCCCTCCAATGCGCAAGCGTAAAACTAACAGAGATGTGGGTAACTTAGGCTTCTACAATTACAAATGCACATGCGCGATTTAGCTGAATTAACGCGCAGGCTTATTAGGAAGGGTTATGCTGGTAATGATATGCATAGGAGCGAAATGTTATTGGTCAATCATTTCATATACACACTATGCCGAAAACGATGGGCTGGGAAAGGTGACGTCATGGCCGGGTAATAGTTAGTTAAAATATAAGGTTTGTAAGCTTCGTTTTATACAAAATATAGGTTAGTAGCTTTTAATAGATGATAATTATACAAAATATGGGACTATTGAGTAACGAAAAACGTAAAAAACAGTAATCCTTTAACAATGACAAGGGCCTCATCTACCTCTAGTTTTGTTTTCTCAAGTCTTTCTTTATTTCTCTTGACCATTTTTTTCATCAAAATTATTGAGCATTCTGACAGGCTGGTATTCCAGTCCTCTAAGAATGCCTCACCACCCTCATCACTGCGTAAGTTGGTTCCAGGATCTAGCTTCAATTTTATCTCAATATATGCAGGCATCTCTATGTAAACTGCTGTGTCTCTATATAACTGATGTACTGAGGCAATTCATTATGGAGGATGTATTACTATGTTCCACTATCTATCTTATTGCTAATAACCATTGCAATAGTTATTCTTCATACTTGTATGTAACTCACTATTTATCTTATTGCTAATAACCATTGCAATAGCTATTCTTCATACTGTCAGCCGTTTAGGAATCAGTCCGGGATGCAACCCAACTGCTAGCGTGAATAGAAAGCACACGCTAGCACACTGAGAAATAACCAGGACGTGACCCACTCAGGAAACAGATGAGAATGGTAACAAAAATAATAATTGTTCCAGTATGCAAGGAAGCCACAAAGGAAAAAACGTCCCTTTAAGCTGGTTAGAAAAATACAAAGATAATGCTCTTATTTGAGTTTTGAAAATATCCCTTTAAGCAGGCTTGTAACAAAAAGGCAAAGTTCTCTCTTGCAGCTTGAAAAAGTAAAAGACCCTTTAAGCAGGTTTGCAACGAACAGAAAGACAAAGTTCTCTTTTGCAGCTTGAAAGTAAATGTCCCTTTAAGCAGGCTTATAACAAACACAAAGGCTAAGCTCTCTTTTGCAGCTTGTGAAAGTAAATGTCCCTTTAAGCAGGCTTATAACAAACAGAAAGGCAAAGTTCTCTTTTGCAGCTTGAAAGTAAATGTCCCTTTAAGCAGGCTTATAACAAACAGAAAGGCAAAGTTCTCTTTTGCAGCTTGAAAGTAAATGTCCCTTTAAGCAGGCTTATAACAAACAGAAAGGCATAAGCAAGGTCAGGCAGGCAGTAGTCGGCATCCAAACATCAGTAGTAGAATAAGGCAAAATCAAGGTCAGGCAGGCAGAAGTCGGTATCCAAATAACAGTAGCAGGGTTAAGGCAAAAGCAAGGTCAGGCAGGCAGAAGTCGGTATCCAAACATCAGTAGTAGGTTAAGGCAAAAGGCTTGGTCAGGCAGGCAGAAGTCGGTACACAGGAATATAAAACAGAATTTGGTATGGTACTCACAAACTCCAAGGGGAACAAACAAACGGGCCCCGAGTAAGATCTCCCGCCGTGGTTTAAAGGCAGGAGCGGCGACGTCATCAGAGGGGTGTGTCGGAGGAAGCGTCACGTTGCTAAGCAACGTGACGTCATTTACTCAGAGAAGATCCGGGAGCCGCGGTGACACGGCGATGAACGGACAAAATCATGACAGCACCCCCCTCCTCAAGGACCCCTCCGGGGGACAGGACCAGGCCTATCAGGATGAGTCTTGTGGAAGGCCTTGATTAAAGTAGGAGCATTTACCTGATGAGCCGGTTCCCAAGATCGTTCCGTGACTGGATAACCTTTCCAATGAATGAGATAATACAATTTCTTGCCACGAAGCTTGGAATCCAGAATATGGCTGATCTCAAACTCAGGGTGTCCATGCACAAATAGAGGTGGAGGTTTAGAAAAAGGTTTAGAATACCTGTTAGTCATCATAGGTTTTAGAAGAGAAACGTGGAATACCGGATGGACTTTGAGAGTCTTGGGTAAAGCCACCCCATAAGCAGTGGAACACACCTGACCCAGTATTCGGAAAGGACCCACGTATCGTGGTCCCAATTTGTTAGAAGGTTGTTTCAGGCGAAGAAAACGAGAGGAAATCCAAACTTTATCACCAGGGCGATACTTGGGAGCCTTCTTCCGTCGAAGATCTGAAAAGAACTTGTAACGTTTAGAAGCTACAGAAAGGATACAATGTATTCTCCGCCAATGTTGAGTTAATCTTCGGGCAGTAAGATCAGAAGCAGGATTCACTGTGGAAGAAGTATGCAAAGGAAATGTTCTGGGCTGATATCCGTAAGCCGCATGAAACGGAGAGGTCTGAAGGGAGGAATTGTACCGGGCATTATGAGCCAATTCAGCCAAAGGAAGGTAAGAAGTCCAGTTAGAGTGATAATGATCCACATAATGTCTAAGATATGTTTCAAGACACTGGTTTACCCTTTCAGTCTGGCCGTTAGATTGTGGATGATGAGAAGTAGACAGGGATATTGTAGTTCCAAAATGTTTACAAAGTGATCTCCAAAATCGAGAAACAAACTGTACCCCTCTATCTGAAACAATATCTAGAGGAAATCCATGGATTCTTACAATATGTGAAATAAAAAGTTCAGAGAGTCTTTTGGCAGATGGTAATCCTGGTAAGGGTACAAAATGAGCAGTCTTAGAGAACCTGTCGACCACCACCCAAATAGTATTGTTTCCAGCTGACAAGGGAAGGTCGGTAATGAAGTCCATGGATACATGAGTCCAAGGCTGATGAGGTATGGGCAATGGTTGAAGCAACCCTGAAGGAAGTTGGCGAGGAGTTTTGTTCATGGCACATTGTGTGCATACTGAGACGTAATCCTTAACATCTTGAGAGAGAGTAGGCCACCAGACATGCTGTTTGAGATTTCGAGTGGTAATACTGATGCCAGGATGTCCAGAAAGGGGACTATCATGAGCCCAAAATAGAATCTTGGAACGAAGGCGTTCAGGAACAAAGAGTAAACCATCGGGAGGTTTACAGGACAAAGGAAGATTCCTTTGAGCAGACTGTAAATCTTGTAACCAAGAAGTTGTTAGCTGGGCTATGACTTCATGAGGTTGGAGAATGGTACCAGACTCAGGAACTGGGGTATCTTGAAATTGTCTGGAAAGGGCGTCTGCTTTAATATTTTTTGAACCAGGTATGTAAGACAAATTATAGTGAAACCGGGAGAAGAATAATGACCAGCGTGCTTGCCTGGAATTCAATCGTTTGGCCGTTTGAAGATAAAGAAGGTTCTTATGATCAGTGAGTATGGTAAATGGCAAAGAAGTACCTTCCAACCAATGCCTCCATTCATCCAAGGCCATTTTGATGGCAAGCAACTCTTTATTCCCTACGTCATAGTTAAATTCAGAAGGAGTGAATTTTTTAGAGAAAAAAGCAACAGGATGAATCCTTCCAGTCTCCGGTATTCATTGAGACAGAACAGCTCCAGCAGCAACAGAGGAAGCATCAACTTCCAGGATAAACTGAAAATCTGGATTTGGGTGACGGAGAATAGGTGCAGAGGAAAAAGCTTCTTTGAGAGACTCAAAAGCTTCTATAGCCTCAGGAGGCCATCTTTTACAGTTTTGTCCTTTTCTAGTGAGAGAAGTAAGGGGAGAAGTAATAGTAGCAAAATCCTTGATGAACTTCCTGTAGTAGTTGGCGAAGCCCAGAAAACGTTGTAAAGCCTTCAAAGAATCAGGTCTAGGCCAATCCAAGATGGCAGAAAGTTTAGTAGGATCCATTTCAAATCCAGATGCCGATATTACATAACCCAGAAAGGGTATGGATTTTTGATGGAAAGAACATTTCTCCAGTTTAGCAAACAGATGGAAATCTCTTAAACGTTGAAGTACTTTCTTGACGTGGTGCACATGATCTTGGTGGTTCTGAGAAAAAATTAAAATATCGTCAAGGTATATGATGACAAAGATATTCAAAAAATCACGAAAGATCTCGTTTACGAAATGTTGGAAAACCGCCGGAGCATTGCATAGCCCGAAGGGCATGACCAGATATTCATAATGCCCAAATCGAGTGTTAAAAGCAGTCTTCCACTCATCTCCTTTGCGTATACGGATCAAATTGTATGCACCACGTAGATCAAGTTTGGTGAATATGGTGGCTCCCTGAAGATAAGTAAAAAGTTCAGGAATAAGGGGTAGAGGATAACTGTTCCTGATGGTAATCTGATTTAATCCTCTGTAATCAATACAGGGTCTTAATCCGCCATCCTTTTTTCCTACAAAAAAGAAACCAGCCCCTACAGGGGAAGAGGAGGGTCGAATAAATCCTCTAGCCAAATTGTCTTTAATATATTCTTCCAAAGCCATGTTTTCAGGTTTAGAAAGTGGATATGTCTTGCCTCGAGGATAGGTAGCCCCGGGAAGGAGATCAATGGGGCAATCAAAAGGGCGGTGAGGAGGAAGACGTTCAGCTTCTTTTTTGGAGAAAACATCCACAAAGTCATGATAAGGCATAGGTAGGGAGTCCGGAGTTTCGATAGTGAGAGCAATAGTGAGTGGTAACTTGGTGATCTTTTGAAGACATTTAGTCTGGCATGTAGATCCCCAGGAGGTGAGTTCACCGAAAGTCCAAGAAAAAGTAGGATTGTGAACTTGGAGCCAGGGTAGTCCCAAGATAATGGGAAATTGAGGAGTGGGAATGACATCAAAACAAATTGTCTCGGAATGAAGTATTCCTACGGTGAGAAGTAAGGGTTGAGTAGCAAACTGAATATATCCAGAACCCAAAGGATCTCCACTGACCGTAGAGACTGAAATTGAATACTCTTTCTTTAGTAAGGGTATAGAGTGAGTAGAGACGAATGTAGAGTCAATGAACACTACTCCAGCACCAGAATCGATAAGAGCTTGGGTATGAATCTTACTATGTCCAATTTGAAGGGTTACTGGAACAAAAAGTTTCTTGTATAGGGAATGACAACTGTTTTGGCTTAACTCAGTTCCCTGGACTAGAGTTAAGCCCTGGCTTTTACTGGCCTAGTAGGACAATCCCTTAATAAATGCCCTTTAAGGCCACAGTACAAACACAAGCCAAGAGTCCGTCTTCTCAAGCGTTCAGTCTCAGTTAATTTTATACTTCCCACTTCCATGGGTTCAGCCTGATCAGGAGTAGGAGAGGCAGGAGTGACTGGATTAGAAAAACGAGGAGCCAAATGAAAAGGAGTTCGAGTTGAAGACCTCTGTGTTCTATCCTTTTCTTGTTGGCGTTCACGAAATCTGGCGTCAAGACTGATACAAAGATTTATTAAGGCTTCTAAGGATTCTGGAAGTTCCCGATACACTAATTCATCCTTGAGTCGCTCAGAAAGTCCTTTTCGAAAAGCGGCTCTAAGAGCTCCCTGATTCCAAGTAGTTTCAGAGACAAGGGTGCGGAACTCAGTAGCGTATTGAGAAACTGGTTGACTACCTTGACGTAAATCCAAGAGAGTGGCTTCAGCAGCAGATGACCTTCCAGGTTTATCAAATACATTTGAAAACATAGAGAGAAATGTATCAACATCCAAAAGTATAGGGTCATTCTTTTCTAGCAAAGGTGATACCCAAGCCAAGGCTTTTCCTTTCATTAAGGAAATAAGAAATGTGATTCTAGAAGAGGGAGTAGCAAAAAGAGTAGGGCTATTCCGGAAATGGAGACGGCATTGATTCAAAAAGCCTCTACATTCTTCAGGATTCCCATCATATTTATCCGGAAGAGGTATCCTGGGACTCAGTTGTACCTGAGACTGATTGTTAGGAATCGAAGGAGGTAATGCCTCAATAGGATTAGGATTGGGATTAGGATTGGGAGGTGCAGTAGCAACCAAATTTTGTAATAGAGCAGTTATTTGATCAAGTTTAGTGTCCAGAGACTGCAAGTGGGTGGCATGAGATCCCAATAGCTGTCCCTGGTGAGCCACGGCCATGGATAATTCAGTGGGGTCCATTTATGGCCCGTTTGTAATGTCAGCCGTTTAGGAATCAGTCCGGGATGCAACCCAACTGCTAGCGTGAATAGAAAGCACACGCTAGCACACTGAGAAATAACCAGGACGTGACCCACTCAGGAAACAGATGAGAATGGTAACAAAAATAATAATTGTTCCAGTATGCAAAGGAAAAAACGTCCCTTTAAGCTGGTTAGAAAAATACAAAGATAATGCTCTTATTTGAGTTTTGAAAATATCCCTTTAAGCAGGCTTGTAACAAAAAGGCAAAGTTCTCTCTTGCAGCTTGAAAAAGTAAAAGACCCTTTAAGCAGGTTTGCAACGAACAGAAAGACAAAGTTCTCTTTTGCAGCTTGAAAGTAAATGTCCCTTTAAGCAGGCTTATAACAAACACAAAGGCTAAGCTCTCTTTTGCAGCTTGTGAAAGTAAATGTCCCTTTAAGCAGGCTTATAACAAACAGAAAGGCAAAGTTCTCTTTTGCAGCTTGAAAATAAATGTCCCTTTAAGCAGGCTTATAACAAACAGAAAGGCAAAGTTCTCTTTTGCAGCTTGAAAGTAAATGTACCTTTAAGCAGGCTTATAACAAACAGAAAGGCATAAGCAAGGTCAGGCAGGCAGTAGTCGGCATCCAAACATCAGTAGTAGAATAAGGCAAAATCAAGGTCAGGCAGGCAGAAGTCGGTATCCAAATAACAGTAGCAGGGTTAAGGCAAAAGCAAGGTCAGGCAGGCAGAAGTCGGTATCCAAACATCAGTAGTAGGTTAAGGCAAAAGGCTTGGTCAGGCAGGCAGAAGTCGGTACACAGGAATATAAAACAGAATTTGGTATGGTACTCACAAACTCCAAGGGGAACAAACAAACGGGCCCCGAGTAAGATCTCCCGCCGTGGTTTAAAGGCAGGAGCGGCGACGTCATCAGAGGGGTGTGTCGGAGGAAGCGTCACGTTGCTAAGCAACGTGACGTCATTTACTCAGAGAAGATCCGGGAGCAGCGGTGACACGGCGATGAACGGACAAAATCATGACACATACTTGTATGTAATTCTTTGTAATTGTTGCTATACTGCCATTTTTGTTGTTCCTGAAATCTTTACAAAGCACCTATCACCACTTAGATCCCTAAAAATTTACCTGTCCGGTAATTATCCCTTGTATTGACTTGGGTACCGTGTACAGCTTGGGTGTAGCAGTGTACTAGGTGTCTTTGGATTGTATTTTTGCCAATATTATGATTATGATGTGCACATCTTCAGGGTTTTAATTGGCCACATGTACTATATTGTTTGTTCAACATACTTTACTTTGTGTTGCTAACATATACCCGAGGCCAGCGCACAACTGGCCTATTGCTATGTTTGGACAGTTAGGATTTACTTCTTTCTGTACTATTAATAAATTATTTTTTGTTCTCTGTGATTGTACTGGTCTTAGATTCATTCCATTTGTTTAATTTACCTATACTTTTGAGCTATTTTTATAAAAAGAGTGCTTGATTCACTATCTATACAGGGCCTTAGGAAATTTCTGATGGTCCTTGTTCTCCTCTTGTAGTTTGTTGAAGAATCATTTTTTATAGGGTCTGCACCACATTAAAATTATAATCTAACATAACATTAATGTTTTCTAAAATTTGATAATTTTTTCTATGGAAAAAGACACATTTATAGTAGCCATTTGTCCTGTATATATATATATAGGGTCTGAGGAAGGGGATACTCTATCTCCGAAACGTCACATTAAATTTTGGTGTTTTGAAAAAAGTCCAGTGAGTGCAAGTTTCTTGCCACATATACCTATTACCCACTAGCACCCTGGCTGCTGAAGTATGAAGTGAGAGTGCTCATCCTGGTTCTATATATATATATATATATATATATATATATATATATATATATATATATACATACACAGTATAGTATATAATTGTGCCCCCTTGGAAAAATTTCTGCAGACACCCATGCACCAATTGCTGTTATTTTATATACAGTTAAGGCCCTATTTTTGGTTATGTTGCAGTGTAAACACAGTCGGCTAGATTACGAGTTTTGCGTTATGAGTGAAAAAGCCTCATAACACTGCTTTTTCACTACCGCTGCTATTACAAGTCTTGTAGGTATAGCTGTACCGCACACTCTTTTGGCCATCACACAACGTAACTACTGCACTTTTTAAAAAGTCCTTTTTCAATGGGACTTCCCCAGCGCCGGTATTACGAGTTTGCCTGTCCAGCCAAAAAGTGAGCGGTGCAGCCTATAACTACAAGATCCGTACTGTAAACTGAAAGTCAGTAGTTATGGGTTTTATGTTACAAAGCTGTAGCATAAAACTTATAACTAAAAAGTGTTACAAAGTACACTAACACTCATAAACTACCTATTAACCACTAAACCGAGGTCCTCCCGCATCGCAAACACTAAAATAAAATTATTAACCCCTAATCTGCCGCTCCGGACATCTTCGCCACTCTCGCATTGTAAACATTTAAATATTATTAACCCCTAATCTGCTGCCCCAATGTTGTTGCCACCTACTTACACTTATTAACCCCTAATCTGCTGTCCCTAACATCGCCGCAACCTACATTACTGTTATTAACCCCTAATCTGCTGCCCCCAAAATCGCCGCCACCTATCTACACTTATTAACCCTTAATCTGCTGCCCCAATGTCGCCGCCACTATACTAAAGTTATTAACCCATAAACCTAACCCTAACGTAACCCTAACCCTAACACCCACTACCTTTAACATCATTAAATAATCCCAAATAAAAATTACAATTAATACCTAAATTATTCCTATTTAAAACTAAATAAATACTTACCTGTAAAATAAAACCTTAGGCCTAGATTTGGAGTTTGGCGGTAGATGGGCTGTTAACGCTACGCGGGCTTTTTTCTGGCCGCACCATAAAATTAACTCTGGTATCGAGAGTCCAAAAAAATGCTGCGTTAGGCTCCAAAAAAGGAGCGTAGAGCATTTCTACCGCAAATGCAACTCTCGATACCAGAGTTGCTTACGGACGCGGCCAGCCTCAAAAACGTGCTCGTGCACGATTCTCCCATAGGAAACAATGGGGCTGTTTGAGCTGAAAAAAAACCTAACACCTGCAAAAAAGCAGCGTTCAGCTCCTAACGCAGCCCCATTGTTTCCTATGGGGAAACACTTCCTACGTCTGCACCTAACACTCTAACATGTACCCCGAGTCTAAACACCCCTAACCTTACACTTATTAACCCCTAATCTGCCGCCCCCCGCTATCGCTGACCCCTGCATTATATTATTAACCCCTAATCTTCCGCTCCGTAAACCGCCGCAACTTACATTATCCCTATGTACCCCTAATCTGCTGCCCCTAACACCGCCGACCCCTATATTATATTTATTAACCCCTAACCTGCCCCCCACAACGTCGCCACCAGCTACTTACAATAATTAACCCCTAATCTGCTGACCGCAAAGCGCCGCCACCTACGTTATCCTTATGTACCCCTAATCTGCTGCCCCTAACACCGCCGACCAATAGAATGCGAGCTCAATCTGATTGGCTGATTGGATCAGCCAATCGGATTGATCTTGATTCTGATTGGCTGATTCCATCAGCCAATCAGAATATTCCTACCTTAATTCCGATTGGCTGATAGAATCCTATCAGCCAATCGGAATTTGAGGGACGCCATCTTGGATGACGTCCCTTAAAGGAACCGTCATTTGTCGGGAGACGCCGGAAGAAGAGGATGGATCCGCGTCGGCTGCTTCAACATGGACCCGCTCCGCACCGGATGGAAGAAGATCGAAGATGCCGCTTGGATGAAGATGTTTGCCGGTCCGGATGTCCTCTTCTTGCCGGATAGGAGGAAGACTTTGGACCCTCTTCTGGACTTCTTCAGTGGATGTCTAGCCCCGCTTGGGTTGGATGAAGATATCGGAGCCAGGACCGATCGGTGATACCCGGTGAGGTGAAGACAAGGTAGGAAGATCTTCAGGGGCTTAGTGTTAGGTTTATTTAAGGGGGGTTTGGGTTAGATTAGGGGTATGTGGGTGGTGGGTTGTAATGTTGGGGGGGGGGGTATTGTATGTTTTTTTTACAGGCAAAAGAGCTGATTTTCTTGGGGCATGCCCCGCAAAGGGCCCTGTTCAGGGCTGGTAAGGTAAAAGAGCTTTTAAATTTATTAATTTAGAATAGGGTAGGGCATTTTTTTATTTTGGGGGTCTTTGTTATTTTATTAGGGGGCTTAGAGTAGGTGTAATTAGTTTAAAATTGTTGTAATATTTTTCTTATGTTTGTAAATATTTTTTTATTTTTTGTAACTTAGTTCTTTTTTATTTTTTGTACTTTAGTTAGTTTATGTAATTGTAGTTATTTGTAGAAATTGTATTTAATTTATTTATTGATAGTGTAGTGTTAGGTTTTATTGTAGGTAATTGTAGGTATTTTATTTAATTAATTTATTGATAGGGTAGTGTTAGGTTTAATTATAACTTAGGTTAGGATTTATTTTACAGGTAATTTTGTTATTATTTTAACTAGGTAAGCTATTGTACCTGGTTAAAATAATTACAAAGTTGCCTGTAAAATAAATATTAATCCTAAAATAGCTACAATATAATTATAATTTATATTGTAGCTATATTAGGATTTATTTTACAGGTAAGTATTTAGCTTTAAATAGGAATAATTTATTTAATAAGAGTTAATTAATTTCGTTAGATGTAAATTATATTTAAGTTAGGGGGGTGTTAGTGTTAGGGTTAGACTTAGCTTTAGGGGTTAATCCATTTATTATAGTAGCGGTGAGCTCCGGTCGTCAGATTAGGGGTTAATGTTTGAAGTTAGGTGTCGGCGATATTAGGGAGGGCAGATTAGGGGTTAATACTATTTATGATAGGGTTAGTGAGGCGGATTAGGGGTTAATAACTTTATTATAGTAGCGCTCAGGTCCGGTCGGCAGATTAGGGGTTAATAAGTGTAGGCAGGTGGAGGCGACGTTGAGGGGGGCAGATTAGGGGTTAATAAATATAATATAGGGGTCGGCGGTGTTAGGGGCAGCAGATTAGGGGTACATAAGGATAACGTAGGTGGCGGCGCTTTGCGGTCGGCAGATTAGGGGTTAATTATTGTAAGTAGCTGGCGGCGACGTTGAGGAGGGCAGGTTAGGGGTTAATAAATATAATACAGGGGTCGGCGGTGTTAGGGGGAGCAGATTAGGGGTACATAAGTATAACGTAGGTGGCAGTCGGCAGATTAGGGGTTAAAAAAATTTAATCGAGTTGCGGCGATGTGGGGGGACCTCGGTTTAGGGGTACATAGGTAGTTTATGGGTGTTAGTGTACTTTAGGGTACAGTAGTTAAGAGCTTTATGAACCGGCGTTAGCCCAGAAAGCTCTTAACTCCTGCTTTTTTCCTGCGGCTGGAGTTTTGTCGTTAGATTTCTAACGCTCACTTCAGACACGACTCTAAATACCGGAGTTAGAAAGATCCCATTGAAAAGATAGGATACGCAATTTACGTAAGGGGATCTGCGGTATGGAAAAGTCGCGGCTGAAAAGTGAGCGTTAGACCCTATTTTGAGTGACTCCAAATACCGGCGGTAGCCTAAAACCAGCGTTAGGAGCCTCTAACGCTGGTTTTCACGGCTAACGCCGAACTCTAAATCTAGGCCTAAGATAGCTACAATATAGCTTATAGATATATTGTATCTATCTTATGTTTTATTTTTATTTCACAGGTAAGTTTGTATTTTTATTTACTAGGTAGACTAGTTAGTAAATAGTTATTAACTATTTACTAGCTACCTAGTCAAAATAAATACAAATTTACCTGTAAAATAAAACCTAACCTGTCTTACACTAAAACCTAACATTACACTACAATTAAATAAATTAAATTAACAAAATACATGTATCTAAATTACAAAAAATAATAAACACTAAATTATACAAAATAAAAAAGAAATGATCAAATATTCAATATAATTACACCTAATCTAATATCTAATCTATGTCCCCCCAAAATAAAAAAAAACCTAGCCTTCACTGAACTGCCAATGGACCTTAAAAGGGCCTTTTTTCGGGGCATTGCCCCAAAGAAATCAGCTTTCACCTGTAAAAAAAAATATACAAACAACCCCCCAACAGTAAAACCCACCACCCACACAACAAACCCCCCCAAAAAATCCTACCTAAAAAACCTAAGCTCCCCATTGCCCTGAAAAGGGCATTTGGATGGGCATTGCCGTTAAAAGGGCATTTAGCTCTTTCACGTTGCCCAAAGTCCCTAATCTAAAATTAAAACCCACCCAATAAACCCTTAAAAAACCTAACACTAACCCCCGAAGATCCACTTACAGTTTTTGAAGACCGGACATCCATCCTCATCCAGCCGGGAGAAGTCTTCATCCAAGCGGCAAGCAGTCGTCCTCCAGGCGGGCAGAAGTCTTCATTTAGACGGCATCTTCTATCTTCATCCTTCCGACGCGGAGCGGCTCCATCTTCAAGACATCCTGCTAGGAACATCCTCTTCTTTTGATGGCTCTTCAAGAATGAAGTTTCCTTTAAATGATGTCATCCAAGATGGCGTCCCTTGAATTCCGATTGGCTGATTGAATTCTATCAGCCAATTGGAATTAAAGGGTAAAAAATCCTATTGGCTGATACAATCAGCCTTTAGGATTGAGCTTTAATTCTATTGGCCGATCCAATCATCCAATAGGATTGAGCTTGCATTCTATTGGCTGTTCCCTTTAATTTAATTTACCCTTTAATTCCAATTGGCTGATAAAATTCTATCAGCCAATCGGAATTCAAGGGATGCCATCTTGGATGACATCATTTAAAGGAAACTTCATTCTTGAAGAGCCATCTAAAGAAGAGGATGGTCCCAGCCGGATGTCTTGAAGATTGAGCGGCTCCGCGTCGGAAGGATGAAGATAGAAGATGCCGTCTAAATGAAGACTTCTGCCCGCCTGGAGGACGACTGCTTGCCGCTTGGATGAAGACTTCTCCCTGATTCGTTGAGGACTTCTTGCCGCTTGGATGAAGACTTCTCCCGGCTGGATGAGGATGGATGACCGGTCTTCAAAAACTGTAAGTGGATCTTCAGGGGTTAGTGTTAGTTTTTTTTTAAGGGTTTATTGGGTGGGTTTTATTTTTAGCTTAGGGACTTTGGGCAATGAAAAAGAGCCAAATGCCCTTTTCAGGGCAATGGGGAGCTTATGTTTTTTAGATAGTTTTTTTTGGGGGGATTGGTTGTGTGGGTGGTGGGTTTTACTGTTGGGGGTTGTTTGTATTTTTTTACAGGTAAAAGAGCTGTTTTTTTGGGGGGGCAATGCCCCTCAAAAGGCCCTTTTAAGGGCTATTGGCAGTTTAGGGTAGGCTAGGGGGGTTTTATTTTGGGTTATTAGGTGTAATTATTTTAAAGGGACACTGAACCCATTTTTTTTCCTGATTCAGATAGAGCATGCAATTTTAAGCAACTTTCTAATTTACTCCTATTATCAAAGTTTCTTCATTCTCTTGGTATCTTTATTTGAAATGCAAGAATGTAAGTTTAGATGCCGGCCCATTTTTGGTGAACACACTGTGTTGTTCTTGCTGATTGGTGGATAAATTCACTCACCAATAAACAAGTGCTTTCCATGGTCCTGAACCCAAAAAAAGCTTAGATGCCTTCTTTTTCAAATAAAGAAAGCAAGACAATGAAGAAAAATTGATAATAGGGCCTCTAGTTATCAAGTCGTCTACTTACCTGCATTCACCGGCCCCAATACGCTCACCTAAGCTCGCCTCACATCGCCGCCGCGGACCTGAATACGCTTGCCAAAGTTATCAATAAATGAGCAGCGGACTGTGATAGTTATCAATCATCAATCTCGCTGCTCTTCGGCTTTTTTACAGCTTTATTGATACCCCTGTCACTAAGCACTCACACTATACTATACTTTTCTACCCCCTATACCGGCGCCCCCGGAGCCCCCCGCAGCTAAATAAAGTTATTAACCCCTAAACTGCCGCTCCTAGACCCCGCCGCAACTTTAATAAATATATTAACCCCTAAACCGCCACTCCTAGACCCCGCCGCAACTATAATAAATATGTTAACCCCTAAACTGCCGCTCCTAGACTCCGCTGCAACTATAATAAATATGTTAACCCCTAAACCGCCACTCCCGGACCCCGCCGCACCTACATAATACCTATTAACCCCTATCCTGCCCCCCCTATACCGCCGCCACCTATAATACATTTATTAACCCCTATCCTGCCCCCCTACACCGCCGCCACTATAATAAAATTATTAACCCCTAAACCTAAGTATAACACTAACCCTAACACCCCCCTAACTTAAATATTAATTAAATAAATCTAAATAATATTACCCTTATTAACTAACACCTAGATTTAGAGTTTTGTTGGTAAAGACCCGCGTAGCTAACGCTGCTTTTTTTTCCAGCGCACCCTTAAGACAACGCTGGTATTTAGAGTTCTCTGAAAGGCTGCGTTAGGCTCCAAAAAGGGAGCATTGAGCCTAATTTACCACCACTTCAACCCTCAATACCAGCGTTGCTTACGATAGTGGCTAGCTGGAAAAACGTGCTCGTGCACGATTCTTCCATAGGAAATAATGGTGCAGTTTGGGCAGAAAAAAAAAACTTAACACCTGCAAAAAAGCAGCGTTAAGCTCCTAACGCAGCCCCATTGTTTCCTATGGGGAAACAGTTTCTAAGTCTGCACCTAACACCCTAACATGTACCCCGAGTCTAAACACCCCTTACCTTACACTTATTAACCCCTAATCTGCCGCCCCCGCTATCGCTGACACCTGCATTATATTATTATCCCCTAATCTTCCGCTCCGGACACCGCCGCAACCTTCATTATCCCTATGTACCCCTAATCTGCTGCCCCTAACATCGCCGACACCTATATTATATTTATTAACCCCTAATCTGCCCCCCCAACGTCGCCGCTACCTTACCTACACTTATTAACCCCTAATCTGCTAACCGGATCTCGCCGCTACTCTAATAAAGTTATTAACCCCTAAACCGCCGCACTCCCGCCTCGCAAACCCTATAATAAATAGTATTAACCCCTAATCTGCCCTCCCTAACATCGCCGCCACCTAACTTCAAGTATTAACCCCTAATCTGCTGACTGGACCTCGCCGCTACTCTAATAAATGTATTAACCCCTAAAGCTAAGTCTAACCCTAACACCCCCCTAAGTTAAATATAATTATAATCTAACAAAATAAATTGACTCTTATTAACTAAAGTATTCCTATTTAAAACTAAATACTTACCTGTAAAATAAACCCTAATATAGCTACAATATAATGAATAATTATATTGTAGCTATTTTAGGATTTATATTTATTTTACAGGCAACTTTGTATTTATTTTAACTAGGTACAATAGCTATTAAATAGTTATTTACTATTTAATAGCTACCTAGTTAAAATAATTACAAAATTACCTGTAAAATAAATCCTAACCTAAGTTACAATTAAACCTAACACTACACTATCAATAAATTAATTAAATAAATTACCTACAATTACCTACAATTAAATAAACTAAACTACAAAAAAACCCCACTAAATTACAAAAAATAAAAAAAGATTACAAGATTTTTAAGCTAATTACACCTACTCTAAGCCCCCTAATAAAATAACAATGCCCCCCAAAATAAAAATTTTTCCCTAATCTAAATTAAAAAAGTTAACAGCTCTATTACCAGCCCTTAAAAGGGTTTTTTGCGGGGCATGCCCCAAAGAAATCAGCTCTTTTGCCTGTAAAAAAAACACACAATACCACCCCCCAACATTACAACCCACCACCCACATACCCCTACTCTAACCCAAACCCCCCTTAAATAAACCTAACACTACCCTCCTGAAGATCTCCCTACCTTGAGTCGTCTTCACCCAACCGGGCCGAAGTCTTCATCCGATGGACTAAAAGAGGACATCCGAGCGGCAGAAGTCTTCATCCTATCAGGGCAGAAGAGGACATCCGGACTGGCAGACATCTTCATCCAAGCGGCATATTCTATCTTCATCCATCCGGAGCGGAGCCATCTTCTTCCAGCCGACGCAGATCCATCCTTCTTCACCGACGCCTACTCGCCGAATGAAGGTTCCTTTAAATGACATAATCCAAGATGGCGTCCCTCGAATTCCGATTGGCTGATAGGATTCTATCAGTCAATAGGAATTAAGGTAGGAAAAATCTGATTGGCTGATTGAATCAGCCAATCAGATTCAAGTTCAATCCGATTGGCTGCTCCAATCAGCCAATCAGATTGAGCTTGCATTCTATTGGCTGATCGGAACAGCCAATAGAATGCGAGCTCAATCTGATTGCTTTGGGGCAATGCCCCGCAAAAAGCCCTTTTAAGGGCTGGTAAAAGACTTTTATTATTTTGGGTTTTTTTTAATTTTATTAGGGGGCTTAGATTAGGTGTAATTAGTTTAAAATTCTTGTAATTTTTTATTTTCTGTAATTTAGTGTGTTTTTTTGTAATTTAGTTTAGTTTATTTAATTGTATTTAATTGTAGGTATCTGTAGCTAATTTATTTAATTAATTTAATGATAGTGTAGTGTTAGGTTTAATTGTAACTTAGGTTAGGATTTATTTTACAGGTAATTTTGTATTTCTTTTAGCTAGGTAGTTATTAAATAGTTAATAACTATTTAATAACTATTGTACCTAGTTAAAATAAATACAAAGTTGCCTGTAAAATAAATATAAATCCTAAGATAGCTACAATGTACTTATTAATTACATTGTAGCTATCTTAGGGTTTATTTTACAGGTAAGTATTTAGTTTTAAATAGGATTAATTTAGTTAATAATAGTAATTTAAATTTAGATTTATTAAAATAATATTTAAATTAGGGGGGGTTAGGGTTAGTGTTAGACTTTTTAGGGGTTACTAATTTTAATATAGATGGCGGCGGTATAGGGGGGGCAGGATAGGGGTTAATAACTTTAATATAAGTGGCGGCAAGGTCCGGGAGTGGCGGTTTAGGGGTTAAACAATTTATTTAGTTGCGGCAGGGTCCGGGATCCGCAGGATAGGGGTTAATAAGTTTATGTAGGTGGCGGTTGTATAAGGGACGGCAGATTAGGGGTTAATATGTATGATGTAGGTGGCGGCGGGGTCAGGGAGCGGCAGTTTAGGGGTTAACATGTGTATTATAGTTGCGGTGGGGTCCGGCAGCGGCGGTTTAGGGGGTAATACATTTATTTGGTTGCGGCGGTGTAGGAGGGGGCAGATTAGGGGTGTTTAGACTCGGGGTACATGTTAGGGTGTTAGGTGCAGACGTTTCCCATAGGAATCAATGGGATATCGGGCAGCAGCGAACATGAGCTTTCGCTATGGTCAGACTACCATGGATTCCTATGGGATACGCCACCTCCAGGGCGGCGGATTGAAATCCAGGTACGCTGGCCCGGAATAGTGGCGAGCGTACCTGCTAGTAGTTTGATAACTACCAAAAGTAGTCAGATTGTGCTGAACTTGCATTCGGAACATCTGTAGTGACGTAAGCATCGATCTGTGTTGGACTGAGTCCGGCGGATCGAAGTTTACGTCACTATATTCTACTTTTGCCTGGCAGTAGGGCTTGATAACTAAGCCGATGGAGTAAATTAGAAAGTTGCTTAAATATGCATGATCTGTCTGAATCATGAAAGAAAAAAAATTGGGTTCAGTGTCCCTTTAAATATTTGATAATTTGTTTTTTATTTTGTGTAATTTAGTTCAATTGTATTTAATTAATGTAATTTATTTAATTTTAGTGTAATGTTAGGTTTTAGTGTAACTCAGTTTAGGTTTTATTTTACAGGTAAATTTGTATTTATTTTAACTAGGTAGTTAGTAAATAGTTAATAACTATTTAATAACTAATCTACCTAGTTAAAATAGATACAAACTTAGCTGTGAAATAAAAATAAAACCTAAGATAGCTACAATGTAACTATTAGTTATATTGTAGCTAGTTTATGGTTTATTTTATAAGTAAGTATTTAGTTTTAAATAAGAATTATTATAGTAATTTTTATTTAGATTTATTTTAATTATACTTAAAGGAACACTGAACCCACTTTTTTTCTTTACTGATTCAGATAGAGCATGAGATTTTAAGCAACTTTCTAATTTACTCCTATTATCAAATTTTCTTCATTCTCTTGGTATCTTCATTTGAAATGCAAGAATGTAAGTTTAGATGCCGGACCATTTTTGGTGAACAACCTGGGTTGTCCTTGCTGATTGGTGGATAAATTAATCCACCAATAAAAAAAGTCGAGAGACTGAACAAAAAAAAAGCTTAGATGCCTTCTTTTTCAAATAAAGATAGCAAGAGAACGAAGAAAAATTAATAATAGGAGTAAATTAGAAAGTTGCTTAAAATTGCATGCTCTATCTCAATCACGAAAGAGAAAAATTGGGTTCAGTGTCTCTTTAAGTTAGGGGTGTTGGGGTTAGACTTAGGGTTAGGTTTATGGGTTAATATATTTATTTAGTGTTAGTGATGTGGGAGGCCAGAGGTTTAGGGGTTTATAACTTTAGTATAGGGACAGCGGCAACGTTGGGGGCGGCAGATTAGGGGTTAATAAATTTATGTAGGTGGCGGCGACATTGGGGAAGCAAATTAGGGGTTAATAAGTGTAGGTATGTGTCAGCGATGTTGGGGCAGCATATTAGGGGTTAATAAATTTATGTAGGTGGCGGCGACATTGGGGGGCGGCAGATTAAGGGTTAATAAGTGTAATGTAGGTGTCGGCGATGTCAGGGGCAGCAGATTAGGGGTGTTTAGACTCAGGGTTTATGTTATGGTGTTAGGTGTAAACATACATTTTCTTTCCCCATAGGAATCAATGGGGCTGCGTTACGGAACTTTTACGCTCCTTTATTGCAGGTGTTAGGCTTTTTTTTAGCCGGCTCTCCCCATTGATGTCTATGGAGAAATTGTGCACGAGCTTGTAAAACCCGCTCAAAGCAGCGCTGGTATTTGTGTGTGGTATGGAGCTCAATGTAGCCATATTGCCCGCTAACGCAGGTTTTTGAAAAACCTGTAAAAGCAGCGCTATTAAAGGTGAGCGGTGGAAATACCTTGCAAGTTATTACAGAGGCGCTCATAATGCAAAAATCGTAATCTGGCTGATCTAAATTTACATATTGAATGTAATATGCCAGTTAAAGGGACTGTAAAATCAATATTAAACTTTCATGCTTAAAAAACAGAATACAATGTTAAACTTTTCAATTTACTTCTATTAACAAATTTGCATTATTCTCTTGATATACTTTGTTGAATGAGCCACTACTGGGAGCTAGCAGAACACATTGGGTAAGCAATACTGTGCATGTTTTTGCCTATCAACAGATTTGACAGCTATTTTAAAAAAAGCAGCTGTCTTTAAGTAGAGGTGGTATTTGTCGTATATATTTATTTTAGCGTGTTATGCAAACACACATGTATTTATAAAGCTATACAATACACATTTTTGTATAGAAAATATGCACATCTAGGCAAGTTCCCCGCTTGCGTTTTGCCTAGATGTGCTAATTTTCTATGCAAAAATTTGTATTGATTAACTTTTGAGACATGGAGGATTTTAATCTCAGATTTTTATCTCCCCCATAATTTTAATGAATTTTGATTTAATTATACACACACCAGAGGCAGAACTTTTTTTCACTTTCTGCAATGAGATTTTTTTTCTTAGTGAAAAATTTTCTGTAGGTTATTTTGAAATTAAATTAAAACATAATTTATGTAAGAATTTACCTGATAAATTCATTTCTTTCATATTAGCAAGAGTCCATGAGCTAGTGACGTATGGGATATACATTCCTACCAGGAGGGGCAACGTTTCCCAAACCTGAAAATGCCTATAAATACACCCCTCACCACACCCACAATTCAGTTTAACTAATAGCCAAGAAGTGGGGTGATAAGAAAGGAGCGAAAGCATAAAAAATAAGGAATTGGAATAATTGTGCTTTATACAAAAAAATCATAACCACCACAAAAAGGGTGGGCCTCATGGACTCTTGCTAATATGAATGAAATGAATTTATCAGGTAAGTTCTTACATAAATTATGTTTTCTTTCATGTAATTAGCAAGAGTCCATGAGCTAGTGACGTATGGGATAGCAGATACCCAAGATGTGGAACTTCCACGCAAGAGTCACTAGAGAGGGAGGGATAAATAAAGACAGCCAATTCCGCTGAAAAAATAATCCACAACCCAAATCAAAAAGTTTTAATCTTATAAAGAAAAAAACTGAAATCATAAGCAGAAGAATCAAACTGAAACAGCTGCCTGAAATACTTTTCTACCAAAAACTGCTTCAGAAGAAGAAAACACATCAAAATGGTAGAATTTAGTAAAAATAAGCAAAGACGACCAAATTGCTGCTTTGCAAATCTGATCAACAGAAGCTTCATTCCTAAAAGCCCAGGAAGTAGAAACTGACCTAGTAGAATGAGCCGTAAACCTCTGAGGCGAGGTTTTACCCGATTCCACATAAGCATGATGAATCAAAGATTTAAACCAGGACGCCAAAGAAAAGGCAGAAGCCTTCTGACCTTTCCTAGAACCAGAAAAGATAACAAATAGACTGAAATCTTTAGAAGTTTCAACATAATATTTCAAAACTCTAACTACATCCAAAGAATGCAAAGACCTCTCTAGAGAATTCTTAGGATTTGGACACAATGAAGGGACAACAATTTCTCTACTAATGTCGTTATAATTCACAACCTTAGGAAGAAATTTAAATGAAGTCCGTAACACTGCCTTATCCTGATGAAAAATCAGAAAAGGAGATTCACAAGAAAGAGCAGATAACTCAGAAACTCTTCTAGCAGAAGAGATAGCAAAAAGGAACAATACTTTCCAAGAAAGTAATTTAATGTCCATAGAATGCATAGGTTCAAATGGAGGAGCCTGTAAAGCCCTCAGCACCAAATTGAGACTCCAAGGAGGAGAGATTGACTTAATGACAGGCTTGAAATAATAGAGACTGAAGATTCCGACAAACGGAACCCAATAAATTGTAACTTGTCTGTTAGAGACAAAGACATTGACACAATCTATCTGGAAACCTAAAAAAAGGTGACCCTTGTGTGAGAGGAATCAAGGAGCTTTTGATAAAAAGATCCTCTAACCATGACTTGAAGAAACAACAAAGTTAAATCGTATGAGATTCCGCAGAACGAAAAGACTGAGCCAGTACCACGAGACCGTCCAAATAAGGAACACTGAGAACCTTGAAAAGATTCTTAGAACTGTCGCTAGACCAGAAGGAAAAGCAACAAATTGGTAATGCTTGTCAAAAAAGAGAATCTCAGAAAATAAAAATAATCTGAAATGAAAACAGAAGATATGCATCTATTGTATCTAATAGACTAGAAGTCGTTCTGAAATCTTTAGAAGTTTCAACATAATATTTCAAAACTCTAACTACATCCAAAGAATGCAAAGACCTCTCTAGAGAATTCTTAGGATTTGGACACAATGAAGGGACAACAATTTCTCTACTAATGTCGTTATAATTCACAACCTTAGGAAGAAATTTAAATGAAGTCCGTAACACTGCCTTATCCTGATGAAAAATCAGAAAAGGAGATTCACAAGAAAGAGCAGATAACTCAGAAACTCTTCTAGCAGAAGAGATAGCAAAAAGGAACAATACTTTCCAAGAAAGTAATTTAATGTCCAGAGAATGCATAGGTTCAAACGGAGGAGCCTGTAAAGCCCTCAGCACCAAATTGAGACTCCAAGGAGGAGAGATTGACTTAATGACAGGCTTGATACGAACCAAAGCCTGTACAAAACAATGAATATCAGGATGATTAACAATCTTTCTGTGAAAAAGAACAGAAAGAGCAGAGATTTGTCCTTTCAAGGAACTTGCAGACAAACCCTTATCCAAACCATCTTGAAGAAATTGAAAAATTCTAGGAATTCTAAAAGAATGCCAAGAGAATTTATGTGAAGAACACCAAGAAATGTAAGTCTTCCAAACTCGGTAATAGATCTTCCTAGACACAAATTTACGAGCCTGTAACATAGAATTAATTACTGAGTCAGAAAAACCTCTATGACTAAGAATTAAGCATTCAATTTCCATACCTTCAAATTTAATGATTTGAGATCCTGATGGAAAAATGGGCCTTGAGACAGAAGGTCTGGCCTTAACAGAAGTGTCCAAGGTTGGCAACTGGCCATCCGAACGAGATCCGCATACCAAAACCTGTGAGGCCATGCTGGAGCCACCAGCAGTACAAATGACCGCTCCATTAGGATTTTGGAAATCACTTTTGGAAGAAGAACTAGAGGCGGAAAAATATAAGCAGGATGATAATTCCAAGGAAGCGACAACGCGTCCACTGCTTCCGCCTGAGGATCCCTGGATCTGGACAGATACCTGGGAAGTTTCTTGTTTAGATGAGAGGCCATCAGATCTATTTCTGGAAGTCCCTAGATTTGAACAATCTGAAGAAATACCTCTGGATGAAGAGACCATTCACCCGGATGTAACATCTGGCGACTGAGATAATCCACTTCCCAATTGTCTATACCTGGGATATGAACCACAGAAATTAGACAGGAGCTGGATTCCGCCCATACAAGTATCCAAGATACTTCTTTCATAGCCTGAGGACTGTGAGTCCCCCCTTGATGATTGACATACGCCACGGTTGTGACATTGTCTATCTGAAAACAAATAAACGATTCTCTCTTCAGAAGAGGCCAGAACTGAAGAGCTCTGAAAATCGCACAGAGTTCAAAAATGTTGAGTGGTAATCTCGCCTCCTGAGATTTCTAAACCCCTTGTGCTGACAGAGATCCTCAGACAGCCTCCCAACCTGAAAGACTCGCATCTGTAAAGATCATGGTCTAGGTTGAAAGAACCGAAGAGACCCGTAGAACTAAATGATGATGAACTTAACCACTGATCAAAGATAGTTAAACATTAGGATTCAAAGATATAAAAAGTGATATCCTAGAATCCCTGCACCATTATTCAGCATAAAAAAACTGGAAAGGTTTCCTATGAAAATGAGCAAAGGTAATCGAATCCAATGCTGCAGCCATGAGACCTAAAACTTCCATGCATATATAGCAACTGAAGGAAATAATAGAGACTGAAGATTCCGACAAACGGAACCCAATAAATTGTCACTTGTCTGTTAGAGACAAAGACATTGACACAATCTATCTGGAAACCTAAAAAACATAATTTATGCTTACCTGATAAATTCCTTTCTTCTGTAGTGTGATCAGTCCACGGGTCATCATTACTTCTGGGATATTACTCCTCCCCAACAGGAAGTGCAAGAGGATTCACCCAGCAGAGCTGTATATAGCTCCTCCCCTCTACGTCACTCCCAGTCATTCGACCAAGGACCAACGAGAAAGGAAAAGCCAAGGGTGAAGTGGTGACTGGAGTATAAATTAAAAAATATTTACCTGCCTTAAAAACAGGGCGGGCCGTGGACTGATCACACTACAGAAGAAAGGAATTTATCAGGTAAGCATAAATTATGTTTTCTTCTGTTAAGTGTGATCAGTCCACGGGTCATCATTACTTCTGGGATACCAATACCAAAGCAAAAGTACACGGATGACGGGAGGGATAGGCAGGCTCTTTATACAGAAGGAACCACTGCCTGAAGAACCTTTCTCCCAAAAATAGCCTCCGATGAAGCAAAAGTGTCAAATTTGTAAAATTTGGAAAAAGTATGAAGCGAAGACCAAGTTGCAGCCTTGCAAATCTGTTCAACAGAGGCCTCATTCTTGAAGGCCCAAGTGGAAGCCACAGCTCTAGTAGAATGAGCTGTAATTCTTTCAGGAGGCTGCTGTCCAGCAGTCTCATAAGCTAAACGAATTATGCTACGAAGCCAAAAAGAAAGAGAGGTAGCGGAAGCTTTTTGACCTCTCCTCTGCCCAGAGTAAATGACAAACAGAGAAGACGTTTGTCGAAATTCCTTAGTTGCCTGTAAGTAAAATTTTAGAGCACGGACTACATCCAGGTTGTGCAGTAGACGTTCCTTCTTTGAAGAAGGATTTGGGCATAAAGAAGGAACAACAATCTCTTGATTGATATTCCTGTTAGTAACTACCTTAGGTAAGAACCCAGGTTTAGTACGCAGGACAACCTTATCCGAATGAAAAATCAAATAAGGAGAATCACAATGTAAGGCTGATAATTCAGAGACTCTTCGAGCCGAGGAAATAGCCATTAAAAATAGAACTTTCCAAGATAACAACTTTATATCAATGGAATGAAGGGGTTCAAACGGAACGCCCTGTAAAACATTAAGAACAAGGTTTAAACTCCATGGTGGAGCAACAGTTTTAAACACAGGCTTAATCCTGGCCAAAGCCTGACAAAAAGCCTGGACGTCAGGAACTTCTGACAGACGTTTGTGTAACAGAATGGACAGAGCTGAGATCTGTCCCTTTAATGAACTAGCAGATAAACCCTTTTCTAAACCTTCTTGTAGAAAAGACAATATCCTAGGAATCCTAACCTTACTCCAAGAGTAACCTTTGGATTCACACCAATATAGGTATTTACGCCATATCTTATGGTAAATCTTTCTGGTAACAGGTTTCCTAGCCTGTATTAAGGTATCAATAACTGACTCAGAAAACCCACGTCTTGATAAAATCAAGCGTTCAATTTCCAAGCAGTCAGCTTCAGAGAAGTTAGATTTTGATGTTTGAAGGGACCCTGTATCAGAAGGTCCTGTTTCAGAGGTAGAGACCAAGGTGGACAGGATGACATGTCCACCAGGTCTGCATACCAAGTCCTGCGTGGCCACGCAGGTGCTATTAGAATCACTGATGCTCTCTCTTGTTTGATTCTGGCAATCAATCGAGGAAGCAACGGGAAGGGTGGAAACACGTAAGCCATCCTGAAGTCCCAAGGTGCTGTCAGAGCATCTATCAGGACTGCTCCTGGATCCCTGGATCTGGACCCGTAACGAGGAAGCTTGGCGTTCTGTCGAGACGCCATGAGATCTATCTCTGGTTTGCCCCAACGTCGAAGTATTTGGGCAAAGACCTCCGGATGAAGTTCCCACTCCCCCGGATGAAAAGTCTGACGACTTAAGAAATCCGCCTCCCAGTTCTCCACTCCCGGGATGTGGATTGCTGACAGGTGGCAAGAGTGAGACTCTTCCCAGCGAATTATCTTTGATACTTCCATCATAGCTAGGGAGCTTCTTGTCCCTCCCTGATGGTTGATGTAAGCTACAGTCGTGATGTTGTCCGACTGAAACCTGATGAACCCCCGAGTTGTCAACTGGGGCCAAGCCAGGAGGGCATTGAGAACTGCTCTCAATTCCAGAATGTTTATTGGCAGGAGACTCTCCTCCTGACTCCATTGTCCCTGAGCCTTCAGAGAATTCCAGACGGCACCCCAACCTAGAAGGCTGGCGTCTGTTGTTACAATTGTCCAGTCTGGTCTGCTGAATGGCATCCCCCTGGACAGATGTGGCCGAGAAAGCCACCATAGAAGAGAATTTCTGGTCTCTTGATCCAGAGAAGGGGATAAGTCTGAGTAATCCCCATTCCACTGACTTAGCATGCACAGTTGCAGTGGTCTGAGGTGTAAGCGTGCAAAGGGTACTATGTCCATTGCCGCTACCATTAAGCCGATTACCTCCATGCATTGAGCCACTGACGGGTGTTGAATGGAATGAAGGGTGCGGCAAGCACTTTGAAGTCTTGTTAGCCTGTCCTCTGTCAGGTAAATCTTCATTTCTACAGAATCTATAAGAGTCCCCAGGAAGGGAACTCTTGTGAGTGGAACGAGTGAACTTTTCTTTTCGTTCACCTTCCATCCATGTGACCTTAGAAATGCCAGCACTAACTCTGTATGAGACTTGGCAGTTTGAAAGCTTGAAGCTTGTATCAGAATGTCGTCTAGGTAAGGAGCTACCGAGATTCCCCGCGGTCTTAGTACCGCCAGAAGAGCACCCAGAACCTTTGTGAAGATTCTTGGAGCTGTAGCCAATCCGAATGGAAGAGCCACAAACTGGTAATGCCTGTCTAGGAAGGCAAACCTTAGGTACCGATAATGATCTTTGTGAATCGGTATGTGAAGGTAAGCATCTTTTAAATCTACAGTGGTCATGTACTGATCTTCTTGGATCATAGGTAAAATTGTCCGAATAGTCTCCATCTTTAACGATGGAACTCTTAGGAATTTGTTTAGGATCTTTAAGTCCAGGATTGGTCTGAAAGTTCCCTCTTTTTTGGGAACCACAAACAGATTTGAGTAAAACCCCTGTCCCTGTTCCGATCGTGGAACTGGATGGATTACTCCCATTAACAAGAGCTCTTGTACGCAGCGTAGAAACGCCTCTTTCTTTGTCTGGATTGTTGACAATCTTGACAGATGAAATCTCTCTCTTGGAGGAGAGTATTTGAAGTCCAGTAGGTATCCCTGAGATCTTATCTCTAGCGCCCAGGGATCCTGAACATCTCTTGCCCAAGCCTGGGCGAAGAGAGAAAGTCTGCCCCCACAAGATCCGATCCCGGATCGGGGGCCCTCAATTCATGCTGTTTTAGGGGCAGCAGCAGGTTTCCTAGTCTGCTTGCCCTTGTTCCAGGACTGGTTAGGTTTCCAGCCTTGTCTGTAGCGAGCAACAGCTCCTTCCTGTTTTGGTGCAGAGGAAGTTGATGCTGCTCCTGCTTTGAAATTACGAAAGGAACGAAAATTAGACTGTCTAGTCTTGGCTTTGGCTTTGTCCTGAGGCAGGGCATGGCCTTTACCTCCTGTAATGTCAGCGATAATCTCTTTCAACCAGGGCCCGAATAAGGTCTGCCCTTTGAAAGGTATATTAAGCAATTTAGACTTAGAAGTAACATCAGCTGACCAGGATTTTAGCCACAGCGCCCTGCGTGCCTGAATGGCGAATCCTGAATTTTTCGCCGTAAGTTTAGTAAGATGTACTACGGCCTCCGAAATGAAAGAATTAGCTAGTTTAAGGACTCTAAGCCTGTCCGTAAGGTCGTCCAGAGTAGCTGAACCAATGTTCTCTTCCAGAGACTCAATCCAGAATGCCGCTGCAGCCGTGATCGGCGCAATGCATGCAAGGGGTTGCAATATAAAACCTTGTTGAACAAACATTTTCTTAAGGTAACCCTCTAACTTTTTATCCATTGGATCTGAAAAAGCACAGCTATCCTCCACCGGGATAGTGGTACGCTTAGCTAAGGTAGAAACTGCTCCCTCCACCTTAGGGACCGTTTGCCATAAGTCCCTTGTGGTGGCGTCTATTGGAAACATTTTTCTAATTATCGGAGGGGGTGAGAACGGCACACCGGGTCTATCCCACTCCTTAGTAACAATTTCAGTAAGTCTCTTAGGTATAGGAAAAACCTCAGTACTCGTCGGTACCGCAAAATATTTATCCAACCTACACATTTTCTCTGGTATTGCAACTGTGTTACAATCATTCAGAGCCGCTAACACCTCCTCTAGTAATACACGGAGGTTTTCCAGTTTAAATTTAAAATTTGAAATATCTGAATCCAGTCTGTTTGGATCAGAACCGTCACCCACAGAATGAAGTTCTCCGTCCTCATGTTCTGCCACCTGTGACGCAGTGTCTGACATGGCCCTAATATTATCAGCGCACTCTGTTCTCACCCCAGAGTGATCACGCTTACCTCTTAGTTCTGGTAATTTAGCCAAAACCTCAGTCATAACAGTAGCCATATCCTGTAATGTGATTTGTAATGGCCGCCCAGATGTACTCGGCGCTACAATATCATGCACCTCCCTCTGAGCGGGAGATGTAGGTACTGACACGTGAGGCGAGTTAGTCGGCATAACTCTCCCCTCGTTGTTTGGTGAAATTTGTTCAATTTGTACAGATTGACTTTTATTTAAAGTAGCATCAATACAGTTAGTACATAAATTTCTATTGGGCTCCACTTTGGCATTGCAACAAATGACACAGGTATCATCCTCTGAATCAGACATGTTTAACACACTAGCAAATAAACTTGCAACTTGGAAATACAATTCAATTAGAATAATATTAAAACGTACTGTGCACAGAAGATTTATGACAGTTGAAAATTAATAAATTGAAACAGTTATAGCCTCAATCCTTGTAAACAACACAACTTTAGCAAAGGTTTAATCCCATTAGCAAAGATAACAAATTCTGAAAGCAGGAAACAAATTACAGAATAAACGTTTTTTATCTCAGTCAAACTATAATTCTCACAGCTCTGCTGAGAGAAATTACCTCCCTCAAAATAAGTTTTGAAGACCCCTGAGCTCTGTAGAGATGAACCGGATCATGCAGGGAATACAATGAGTTGCTGACTGAAATATTTGATGCTTAGTAAAAGCGCCAAAAAACGGCCCCTCCCCCTCACACACAGCAGTGAGGGAGAACAGAAACTGTCAGAAAACAGATTAAGCAACTGCCAAGTGGAAAAATAGTGCCCAAACATTTATTCACTCAGTACCTCAGCAAATGAAAACGATTTTACATTCCAGCAAAAACGTTAAACATAATCTCTAGTTATTAAACAGCTTTATGTATTTCATACAGTGTAATTCTAGTGAAGTACCATTCCCCAGAATACTGAAGTGTAAAGTATACATACTTGACATTATATCGGTATGGCAGGATTTTCTCATCAATTCCATTGTCAGAAAATAAAAACTGCTACATACCTCTATGCAGATTCATCTGCCCGCTGTCCCCTGATCTGAAGTTTACCTCTCCTCAGATGGCCGAGAAACAGCAATATGATCTTAACTACTCCGGCTAAAATCATAACAAAAACTCTGGTAGATTCTTCTTCAAACTCTGCCAGAGAGATAATAACACACTCCGGTGCTATTTTAAAATAACAAACTTTTGATTGAAGATATAAAACTAAGTATAATCACCATAGTCCTCTCACACATCCTATCTAGTCGTTGGGTGCAAGAGAATGACTGGGAGTGACGTAGAGGGGAGGAGCTATATACAGCTCTGCTGGGTGAATCCTCTTGCACTTCCTGTTGGGGAGGAGTAATATCCCAGAAGTAATGATGACCCGTGGACTGATCACACTTAACAGAAGAAAAGGTGACCCTTGTGTGAGAGGAATCAAGGAGCTTTTGATAAAAAGATCCTCTAACCATGACTTGAAGAAACAACAAAGTTAAATCGTATGAGATTCCGCAGAACGAAAAGACTAAGCCAGTACCACGAGACCGTCCAAATAAGGAACACTGAGAACCTTGAAAAGATTCATAGAACTGTCGCTAGACCAGAAGGAAAAGCAACAAATTGGTAATGCTTGTCAAAAAAGAGAATCTCAGAAAATAAAAATAATCTGAAATGAAAACAGAAGATATGCATCTATTGTATCTATTGTAAACAAATAATGCATCACTGACCAAAAAAGGCAGAATAGACCATATAAACACCATTCTAAAAGATGGTATACTTATATGACAATTCAAAAAGGTTTTCTATCTTTAGAACAATGTTTAGTCTTGAATAAAACCCCAAAACCCATTTCCTAAAAATGGAACTGGAATAAATACCCCAGAAAACTCCAGGTCTGAGCAGCACTTGAGCCCCAACGGTGATCAGCCGCGCTTCACCAATACCCAAAATATATAGGTCTGTAACATAATTAAGGAAAGTGTTAGCCTTACTGGAATAGCTGGAATATAATAGAGAAAAAAAGACTTCTCACAGACGGTTTTACTCTGAATCTTATTCTGTACCCAAAATCTAAGAAATTTGGACCGAATAGAACCAAACAAATTTCAAAAAAAGTCTTAACCTGCCCCTTACCAGCCAAGCTGGAATACGGCACATACATGCAAATTTAGGGAGCTGACTTTGAACTGAAAAAACTTCCAATTAAAAACATTTAGGATTTTGTTCCTTAGTAAGAACAACAAAACTAAAATAAGCTTAAAGTTTTAGTCTTAGAACTCAATCTTGAAGCCCAGAGTAACAGTCAAGAATTGAATCCAATTATGAACCAAATAATTGATTATCTTGGAAAAAAAAAATATGGATTTTAGAAATCACAAAATTCTTCTAGCTAAAACCGCTAAAGACATAGATTAAACCTCATTTGCGAAAATATTCAATAAAATGAAGACACAAATGAAATTATTAGCATGTTAATCAAGTTAAAGGACCAATCAACACACTGGACTTGCATAATCAACAAATGCAAGATAACAAGACAATGCAATAGCACAATGCAATAGTCTGAACTTCAAATGAATAGTAGATTTTGTCCTTTAACAATGCTAAATAAATCATAATCCGATACTTGATCTTAAAGTATCCAAACAGAAAAATGAAGCAATTGCAATACCATCCAAATAAATTACAGGTCCAAGAAAAGTACCTGAAATAAATAATTTTCCTTAAATAAGATACAACCATCTGAAGGAAAAAAATAAATACTATTTTGCTATAGAAACAATAAAATGACAGTTTCAGGAATGGGAGAAAAAATGCAAAACAAGCAAGCCTCTAGCAACCAGAAGCAGCAAAAATATGAGACTTAAATAATGTGAGAAAAAGTGGAACAAAAAAGACGCCCACATTTTTGCCGCCAAGTATGACGCCCACATTATTGGAGTCAAGTACAACGCCCATATTTTTTGGCGCCAAATATGACGCCACATCGTCTGACGCCGAAACCGACGCCCACATTTTTTGGTGCAAAAAAAGTCTGAATACACATGCGTCAAAAAAATGACGTAACTACGAACAACTTCCGGCGTCAACTATGGCGCCGGAAATGACCAAATTTTGCGCCAAAAAAGTTTGCGCCAAAAATGACGCAATAAAATTAAGCATTTTCTGCCTCCGCGAGCCTAACAGCCCGCAGGGAAAAATAGTCAATTGAAAATTTTCAAGGTAAGAAAAATCATAATTTATGTAAGAACTTACCTGATAAATTCATTTCTTTCATATTAGCAAGAGTCCATGAGCTAGTGACGTATGGGATATACATTCCTACCAGGAGGGGCAAAGTTTCCCAAACCTCAAAATGCCTATAAATACACCCCTCACCACACCCACAAATCAGTTTAACGAATAGCCAAGAAGTGGGGTGATAAGAAAAAAGTGCGAAAGCATAAAAAATAAGGAATTGGAATAATTGTGCTTTATAAAAAAAAATCATAACCACCACAAAAAAGGGTGGGCCTCATGGACTCTTGCTAATATGAAAGAAATTAATTTATCAGGTAAGTTCTTACATAAATTATGTTTTCTTTCATGTAATTAGCAAGAGTCCATGAGCTAGTGACGTATGGGATAATGACTACCCAAGATGTGGTTCTTTCCACGAAAGAGTCACTAGAGAGGGAGGGATAAAATAAAGACAGCCAATTCCTGCTGAAAATAATCCACACCCAAAATAAAGTTTAAATGAAAACATAAGCAGAAGATTCAAACTGAAACAGCTGCCTGAAGTACTTTTCTACCAAAAACTGCTTCAGAAGAAGAAAACACATCAAAATGGTAGAATTTAGTAAAAGTATGCAAAGAAGACCAAGTTGCTGCTTTGCAAATTTGATCAACCGAAGCTTCATTCATTAACGCCAAGGAAGTAGAAACTGACCTAGTAGAATGAGCTGTAATCCTCTGAGGCGGAGTTATACCCGACTCAACATAGGCATGATGAATTAAAGATTTCAACCAAGATGCCAAAGAAATGGCAGAAGCCTTCTGGCCTTTTCTAGAACCGGAAAAGATGACAAATAGCTCTTACAACATCCAAAGAATGCAATGATTTCTCCTTAGAATTCTTAGGATTAGGGCATAATGAAGGAACTACAATTTCTCTACTAATGTTGTTGGAATTCACAACCTTAGGTAAAAATTCAAAAGAAGTTCGCAACACTGCCTTATCCTGATGAAAAATCAGAAAAGGAGACTCACAAGAAAGAGCAGACAATTCAGAGACTCTTCTGGCAGAAGAGATGGCCAAAAGGAACAAAACTTTCCAAGAAAGTAATTTAATGTCCAATGAATGCATAGGTTCAAACGGAGGAGCTTGAAGAGCCCCCAGAACCAAATTCAAACTCCAAGGAGGAGAAATTGACTTAATGACAGGTTTAATACGAACCAAGGCTTATACAAAACAATGAATATCAGGAAGATTAGCAATCTTTCTGTGATAAAGAACAGAAAGAGCAGAGATTTGACCTTTCAAGGAACTTGCGGACAAACCTTTATCTAAACCATCCTGAAGAAACTGAAAAATTCTCGGAATTCTAAAAGAATGCCAGGAAAAATTATGAGAAAGACACCAAGAAATATAAGTCTTCCAGACTCTATAATATATCTCTCTAGATACAGATTTACGAGCCTGTAACATAGTATTAATCACAGAGTCAGAGAAACCTCTTTGACCAAGAATCAAGCGTTCAATCTCCATACCTTTAAATTTAAGGATTTGAGATCCTGATGGAAAAAAGGACCTTGCGACAGAAGGTCTGGTCTTAACGGAAGAGTCCACGGTTGGCAAGAGGCCATCCGGACAAGATCCGCATACCAAAACCTGTGAGGCCATGCTGGAGCTACCAGCAGAACAAACGAGCATTCCTTCAGAATCTTGGAGATTACTCTTGGAAGAAGAACTAGAGGCGGAAAGATATAGGCAGGATGATACTTCCAAGGAAGTGATAATGCATCCACTGCCTCCGCCTGAGGATCCCGGGATCTGGACAGATACCTGGGAAGTTTCTTGTTTAGATGAGAAGCCATCAGATCTATTTCTGGAAGTTCCCACATTTGAACAATCTTAAGAAATACCTCTGGGTGAAGAGACCATTCGCCCGGATGCAACGTTTGGCGACTGAGATAATCCGCCTCCCAATTTTCTATTCCTGGAATATGAACCGCAGAGATTAGACAGGAGCTGGATTCCGCCCAAACCAGAATTCGAGATACTTCTTTCATAGCCAGAGGACTGTGAGTCCCTCCTTGATGATTGATGTATGCCACAGTTGTGACATTGTCTGTCTGAAAACAAATGAACGATTCTCTTCAGAAGAGGCCAAGACTGAAGAGCTCTGAAAATTGCACGGAGTTCCAAAATATTGATCGGTAATCTCACCTCCTGAGATTCCCAAACCCCTTGTGCTGTCAGAGACCCCCACACAGCTCCCCAACCTGTAAGACTTGCATCTGTTGAAATTACAGTCCAGGTCAGAAGAACAAAAGAAGCCCCCTGAACTAAACGATGGTGATCTGTCCACCACGTCAGAGAGTGTCGTACAATCGGTTTTAAAGATATTAATTGAGATATCTTTGTGTAATCCCTGCACCACTGGTTCAGCATACAGAGCTGAAGAGGCCGCATGTGAAAACGAGCAAAGGGGATCGCGTCCGATGCCGCAGTCATAAGACCTAGAATTTCCATGCATAAAGCTACCGAAGGGAAAGATTGTGACTGAAGGTTTCGACAAGCTGATATCAACTTTAGATGTCTCATGTCTATCAAAGATAGAGTCATGGATACTGAATCTATCTGAAAACCTAAAAAGGTTACCTAAGTCTGAGGAATCAATTAACTTTTTGGTAAATTGATCCTCCAACCATGATGTTGAAGAAACAACACAAGTCGATTCGAATGAGATTCTGCTAAATATGAAGACTGAGCAAGTACCAAGATATCGTCCAAATAAGGAATACCACAATACCCTGTTCTCTGATTACAGACAGAATTGCACCGAGAACCTTCGTAAAAAATTCTTGGAGCTGTAGCTAGGCCAAACGGCAGAGCCACAAACTGGTAATGCTTATCTAGGAAAGAGAATCTCAGAAACTGATAGTGATCTGGATGAATCGGAGTATGCAGATATGCATCCTGTAAATCTATAGTAGACATATAATGCCCTTGTTGAACAAAAGGCAGGATAGTCCTTACAGTTACCATTTTGAATGTTGGTATCCTTACATAACGATTCAATATTTTTAGATCCAGAACTGGTCTGAAGGAATTTTCCTTCTTTGGTACAATGAAGAGATTTGAATAAAACCCCAGTCCCTGTTCCAGAACTGGAACTGGCAAAATTACTCCAGTCAACTCTAGATCTGAAACACATTTCAGAAATGCTTGAGCCTTCGCTGGGTTTACTGGGACACGGGAAAGAAAAAATCTCTTTGCAGGAGGCCTTATCTTGAAGCCAATTCTGTACCCTTCTGAAACAATGTTCTGAATCCAAAGATTGTGAACGGAATTGATCCAAATTTCTTAGAAAAAACGTAATCTGCCCCCTACCAGCTGAGCTGGAATGAGGGCCGCACCTTCATGTGGACTTAGGAGCTGACTTTGATTTTCTAAAAGGCTTGGATTTATTCCAGACTGGAGATGGTTTCCAAACTGATACCGCTCCTGAGGATGAAGGATCAGGTTTTTTTTCCTTGTTGTGACAAAAGGAATGAAAACGATCATTACCCTGGAAAGAAAGGGAAAGCAGAGTAGACTTAGAAGACATAACAGCATTCCAAGTCTTAAGCCATAAAGCTCTTCTAGCTAAAATAGCTAGAGACATATACCTGACATCAAATCTAATGATATCAAAGATGGCATTACAAATAAAATTATTAGCATGTTGAAGAATAAAAATGCTATGAGAATTATGATCTGTTACTTGTTGCGCTAAAGCTTCTAACCAAAAGATGAAGCTGCAGCAACATCCGCTAAAGATATAGCAGGTCTAAGAAGATTACCTGAACACAAGTAAGCTTTTCTTAGAAAGGATTCAATTTTCCTATCTAAAGGATCCTTAAGGAAGTACCATCTGCCGTAGGAAAAGTACGCTTAACAAGAGTAGAGACAGCCCCATCAACTTTAGGGATTTTGTCCCAAAACTCAAATCTGTCAGATGGCACAGGATAGAATTGCTTAAAACGTTTAGAAGGAGTAAATGAATTACCCAAATTATTCCATTCCCTGGAAATTACTTCAGAAATAGCACTAGGGACAGGAAAAACTTCTGGAATAACTACAGGAGATTTAAAAACCTTATCTAAACGTTTAGATATAGTATCAAGAGGACCAGAATCCTCAATTTCTAATGCAATTAGGACTTCTTTAAATAAAGAACGAATACATTTCATTTTAAATAAATATGAAGATTTATCAGCATCAACCTCTGAGACAGAATCCTCTGAACCAGAAGAACCATTATCAGAATCAGAATGATGATGTTCATTTAAAAATTCATCTGAAAAATGAGAAGTTTTAAAAGACTTTTTACATTTACTAGAAGGAGGAATAACAGACATAGCCTTCTTAATGGATTTAAAAACAAAATCTCTTATGTTATCAGGAACACTCTGAGTATTAGATGTTGACAGAACAGCAACAGGTAATGTAACAGTACTTAAAGGAAATATTATCTGCATAAACAGTTTGTCATGACAAAACAGTACAAACAACAGCTGGAGGAACAGATACCATAAGTTTACAGTAGATACACTTAGCTTTGGTAGCTCCAGTCCCAGGCAGGGATATTCCAGAAGTATCTTCTGACTCAGCTTCAACGTGGGACATCTTGCAATATGTAATAGAAAAAACAACATATAAAGCAAAATTGATCAAATTCCTTAAATGACAGTTTCAGGAATGGGAAAAAAATGCCAGTGAATAAGCTTCTAGCAACCAGAA
This sequence comes from Bombina bombina, assembly GCF_027579735.1. Lineage (NCBI taxonomy): Eukaryota > Metazoa > Chordata > Amphibia > Anura > Bombinatoridae > Bombina > Bombina bombina. The sequence goes on from NC_069504.1 coordinate 756,371,490, forward strand.
GCAAAAAATCAATGAGACTTAAATAATGTGGAGACAAAAGTGACGCCCATATTTTTTCGCGCCAAAAAAGACGCCCACATTATTTGGCGCCTAAATGCTTTTGGCGCCAAAAATGACGCCACATCCGGAACGCCGACACTTTTGGCGCAAAAGAACGTCAAAAATGACACAACTTCCGGCAACACGTATGACGCCGGAAACAGAAAATAATTTTTGCGCCAAAAAAGTCTGCGCCAAGAATGACGCAATAAAATTAAGCATTTTCAGCCCCCGCGAGCCTAACAGCCCACAGGGAAAGTCAAATTTTTAAGGTAAGAAAAAAATGAATTATTCATATGCATTATCCCAAATATGAAACTGACTGTCTGAAATAAGGAACGTTGAACATCCTGAGTCAAGGCAAATAAATGTTTGAATACATATATTTAGAACTTTATATAAAAAGTGCCCAACCATAGCTTAGAGTGTCACAGAAAATAAGACTTACTTACCCCAGGACACTCATCTACATGTAGTAGAAAGCCAAACCAGTACTGAAACGAGAATCAGTAGAGGAAATGGTATATATAAGAGTATATCGTCAATCTGAAAAGGGAGGTAAGAGATGAATCTCTACGACCGATAACAGAGAACCTATGAAATAGACCCCGTAGAAGGAGATCACTGCATTCAAATAGGCAATACTCTCCTCACATCCCTCTGACATTCACTGCACGCTGAGAGGAAAACCGGGCTCCAACCTGCTGCGGAGCGCATATCAACGTAGAATCTAGCACAAACTTACTTCACCACCTCCATAGGAGGCAAAGTTTGTAAAACTGATTAGTGGGTGCGGTGAGGGGTGTATTTATAGGCATTTTGAGGTTTGGGAAACTTTGCCCCTCCTGGTAGGAATGTATATCCCATACGTCACTAGCTCATGGACTCTTGCTAATTACATGAAAGAAATATTTATTCATATGCATTATCCCAAATAATGAAACTGACAGTCTGAATGAAGGAATACTGATTATCCTGATTCATGGCAAATATAAGTTTAAACACATATATTTAGAACTTTACATATAAAGTGCCCAACCATAGCTTAGAGTGTCGCAAAAAATAAGACTTACTTACCCCAGGACACTCATCTACATATAGTAGATAGCCAAACCAGTACTGAAACGAGAATCAGTAGAGGTAATGGTATATAAGAGTATATCGTCGATCTGAAAAGGGAGGTAGGAGAAGAAATCTCTACGACCGATAACAGAGAACCTATGAAATAGATCCCCTAGAGGAAGACCATTGTATTCAAATAGGCAATACTCTCTTCACATCCCTCTGACATTCACTGCACTCTGAGAGGAAAACCGGGCTTCAACCTGCTGCGAAGCGCATATCAACGTAGAATCTAGCACAAACTTACTTCACCACCTCCATGGGAGGCAAAGTTTGTAAAACTGAATTGTGGGTGTGGTGAGGGGTGTATTTATAGGCATTTTGAGGTTTGGGAAACTTTGCCCCTCCTGGTAGGAATGTATATCCCATACGTCACTAGCTCATGGACTCTTGCTAATTACATGAAAGAAATTTTAAGTTAGGCACCAGCTCATTCAATGTGCTGCTAGTGCTCCATGACTGACTGATCTCTTCTAACAGAAGAACATTTGCCCAAAGTACTGTAGATTTGTTAGCATTTTAGTTATCACTCAGTTTAAACAGAAATAGAGCCTTTGTTTTTTTTTTTTTTAATGACCTATTAACATTTTATATAAATAGTTTTTTTCATATACATATATATATATATACACAGGTCTGGGTGCAAGAACCATAGGGAAAATTACAAAACAAATTAATACAACACACAGAGAAAACCCAGCACTCACTTACAAGCTCTCAGCTAAGATTTAAAAGCAAAAATGGAAAGGTTAGTTACCGCATCTGGCCAAATGGGACAAGCCCAGGTCCTTTCCAATACCTGGGACCCTAAAACAGCCACACAATGCAAGCTTTCAAATCCAAAACAAACTTGGAACAAGGGAAGGGTGCACAGGAATATGTAATCACCCTACACATATACAAAACACGGAAGGGAACTGCACTCTCATACTGGACCGGATACACATCCCATGACCCTGCAAAATGCTCAGCCCTGGGTGCCACTGGCACTCACAGGAAGCTGTGCTGTTCCCAGAGTCACAGGCAGTTAACCCCAGTCAGGTCTGGGTGCAAGAACGATAGGGAAAATTACAAAACAAATTAATACAACACACAGAGAAAACCCAGCACTCACTCACAAGCTCTCAGCTAAGATTTAAAAGCAAAAATGGAAAGGTTAGTTACCGCATCTGGCCAAATGGGACAAGCCCAGGTACCTCATCAAGGTCCTTTCCAATACCTGGGACCCTAAAACAGCCACACAATGCAAGCTTTCAAATCCAAAACAAACTTGGAACAAGGGAAGGGTGCACAGGAATATGTAATCACCCTAGACATATACAAAACACGGAAGGGAACTGCACTCTCATACTGGACCGGGTACACATCCCATGACCCTGCAACATGCTCAGCCCTGGGTGCCACTGGCACTCACAGGAAGCTGTGCTGGTCCCAGAGTCACAGGCAGTTAACCCCAGTCAGGTCTGGGTGCAAGAACGATAGGGAAAATTACAAAACAAATTAATACAACACACAGAGAAAACAAAGCACTCACTTACAAGCTCTCAGCTAAGATTTGAAAGCAAAAATGGAAAGGTTAGTTACCGCATCTGGCCAAATGGGACAAGGCCAGGTACCTCGTCAAGGTCCTTTCCAATACCTGGGACCCTAAAACAGCCACACAATGCAAGCTTTCATATCCAAACAACTGGGAACAAGGGAAGGGTGCACAGGAATATGTAATCACCCTAGACATATACAAAACATGGAAGGGAACTGCACTCTCATACTGGACCGGGTACACATCCCATGACCCTGCAACATGCTCAGCCCTGGGTGCCACTAGCACTCACAGGAAGCTGTGCTGTTCCCAGAGTCACAGGCAGTTAACCCCAGTCAGGTCTGGGTGCAAGAACCATAGGGAAATTTACAAAACAAATTAATACAACACACAGAGAAAACCCAGCACTCACTTACAAGCTCTCAGCTAAGATTTAAAAGCAGTGTCTTAAAGGTTAAACTAAGACTTTTAATTTAAAGAAAGCAAAATTCAACGATTTTTAAGGAAATCATTAAATAATATAAATTGGGACATTGTATTCTCTAATAAAAATACAGAGGATAAATGGATAATATTTAAAACTTTGTTAAATAAATATACGTATCAATAAATACCATATGGTTATAAAAATCAAAATAAAAAATCAAAGCCAATGTGGCTAAATAAAAATGTGTTAAGAGAAATTAGGAAAAAAAAATGTATTCAAATAAAATAATACAGACTCAACATTCCATAATTATAAGGAATGTAAACAAAGCATGCAAAAAAGCAATCAAATTAGCCAAAATTGAAAATGAAAAATTAATTGCAAAGGATTCGAAGTCTAACCCTAAAAGGTTCTTTAAGTACATACATAGCAAAAAATCTAAGAAGGACAATAAAGGTACATTAAAATGCGTGGATGGTTGCATTATAAATAATGACAGGGAGAAGGCTGAGGTACTAAACCATTTTTTTTCTTCAATATACACAAGAGAGGAACCATTGGATAATACTTTGGAACAAAATAGAACATGCCAGCCCATACCATTAACTGGGTTATGTTTAGAGGATATTAGGAAAAAACTGGATAATATTAAGGTAAATAAAACTCCAGGCCCAGATGGAATACACCCAAGGGTGTTAAGAGAATTTAGCACTGTTATAGAAAAACCTCTACTCTTAATTTTTCAAGACCCCAGGATTGGTGTAAAGCTGATGTGGTGCCACTCTTCAGAAAGGGAAGCAGGAATGATCCAGGAAGCTATAGACCAGTTAGTCTGACATCAATAGTGGGGAAGATATTTGAAGGGATTATAACGGATTATATTGATGAGCATATTCGTGTAAACAAGATTATGAGTTCTAATCAGCATGGTTTTAGGAAAAATAGATCATGTCAAACTAATCTAATTAGATTATACGAGGAAGTAAGTAAAAATATAGATAAAGGGGAATCAGTTGATGTTATATACTTGAATTTTGCAAAGGCATTTAATACAGTGCTACATGAGAGATTAATGCACAAAATTAAGGGACTGGGAATAGCTGAAAATGTTAGCTCATGGATAAATAACTGTATATAAGATAGGGAGCAACGAGTAGTAGTAAATGGATCATACTCTGATTGGACAAGGTAATCTGGAGTCCCCCAGGGATCAGTTCTGGGCCCTGTTCATTTTAATATTTTTATAAACGATTTAAAAGGATTAAATAGCGACATCTCTATTTTTGCAGATGATACTAAATTAAGTAAGGTCATTAGGTCAGAGCAGGATGAACTTTTATTACAAAGGGATCTGCAAAAATTAGAAGTATGGGCAGGTAAATGGAAAATGAGATTTAATACTGGAAATGCAAAGTTCTACATTTTGGAAGTAACAATAAGCAGGCAACATATTTTTTTAAATGGGACAAGACTTAGCCAAACAGAGGTGGAAAGGGATTTGGTAGTAGTAATAGATAACACGCTAAAGATGGGTGCACAATGCAGGGCAGCGACTTCAAAGATTAATAAGATACTAACAGGTTTTAAAAGAGGCATTGATTCAAGGGAGGAAAGTATAATTCTGTCACTATATAAATCCCCTTGAGTATGGAGTGCAGTTCTGGGGACCGATCACAAAAAAAGATATTGCAGAACTAGAAAAAGTTCAGAGAAGGGCAACAAAGCAAATAAGGGGATTGGAGAATTTAACCTATGAGGAGAGACTAGCCAAACTGAGTCTGTTTAGAAAAAAGATGCTTGAGAGGTGACATGATTACTTTATATAAATATATTCAAGGCCCATATACAGAGATGGCAAAAGCTCTGTTTATTCAAAGAAAATTGTTTCTGACAAGAGGTCACCATTTAAGGTTGGAGGAAAGGAGATTTAATCTCCTGCAACGGAAACGTTTTTTCACTGTAAGAGCAATAAAATTGTGGAACTCATTACCAAAGGAGGTAGTGAATGCCAATACCCTAGATACATTTAAAAATAGTCTGGATACATGTCTGTATATAAACAAAATTCATGGATATGATTGCTAGTATTAAAATGGGTCAACTTTTAGTGGGGTTATTTAAGCTTAACTTGAGCTTTTTGTATTTTAGATTTGTATAGGTTGAACGCGATGGACTTCGGTCTTTTTTCAACCTTATCTACTATGTTACTATGTTACTGTGCAAAAGTCTTAGGTCACCATTAGATTTGTTATTTTAGCAATGGTATAATGACCATATATCATTATTTCTCAGTCTCTTTATTAGAATACAACCAGAAAATGCAGTATTAAAAAAAAAAAAAAACTTTTATAGGCTAAAGTGTTGAGCATTTAGTGTGACCTCCCCTAACACTTGGGCAATAGCAGAAACCTGCCTCTTGTAAACCTAAATGGAATTGCTAACACCTGTATTTGTCCTTCTATTTCAGGTCAAAATTACTGCTGTAATAAATGTTTTTTACACGAGGTTTGTGCAAGAAATGCTTGAGTATTACATACACATGTGGTATGAGTTTAATTCATTGGAAGCTTGCTAATAAAACCAATTTTCCACTCATAATCTCTTGAGTGCAATCGCAATTTACGCTAGAATGATTACCATGACTTCAAAACTCTGGTTAACTGTTTTGCGAAACTAAAAAGTTGCCCAAAACACATCAAAAATAAAAATTATTAAAACAAATATTGCCCAAAAAGTTATAAGGGCTCAAAGAAAAGGGCAGGCAAAGAGCCTTAACATAGACATACATAGACATAACATAGGTTTTTTTTTATTTTGGGGGTTTAGTGGGTTGGGGGGTTAATTTGTATTTTTTGGTAAAAGAGCTGATTGATTAGTTAGTGTTAGATTAGGGGGTGTTTTTATTTGGGGGGGACTTTTTATTTTTATAGGTGTATTAGATTAGGTTTACATTTTTTATTTTTGATAATTTTGTTTATATATACATCTCTATATTTGGTGATAAGAGACTGTGTTTACATTCAACTTGTCATACCCAACGAGTGCAAGACAACTTGATAAACCCCTTATCGATCGTTCGCAAATGTTTGTGCTTCACTCATAATCTGGCCCAGTATGTTTTAGTACTGGGTTCACTATATTTCCTCACAGAACAAAAAGGCTAAAAAAAAAGCTGCTATTTGCCTTATGCAGTTAGTGGTTCAGCTCATGATGGATGAGTGGGGACACAAGGGAGATCAAAGATGCTCATTGTTCTGGACTTAGGCTCCCCCTCCTTTGGTGCCCTTTCTCTCTCTCTCACTCTAGGCTGTCTCCAGACCTTACAAGTTATCTGGGTCCAGTTTTGACCCTTTATATGTCAAGGAGGTGGATGAGTACTCATAGGAGCTTGAGGGGGTGTCAAGACCAATGATTTGTTTAACTTAGCTTATATATGTACTGTATATATGTGTCAAGACCATTACATATGTTAAACTTTAGTTTACATACGGTAAGTGTAGTGTTTAACAATTAAGAACACATAAGTATGTGACACGGAGGTAACCAAATTGTATTGTATACAGGTTACCTCTGTGTCTTATTATAGCCGTATGAGGACAAGTACAAATACAGATTAGAGTACTGACAATGTCAGATACGGCAAGCATTACCTTGGTTTACCGGATGAATCATTGGAATGGAAGTCCAGGTTATATGTGTCTGTATAGCCATACAGACGACAAGCAAACTATGGAGACACAGAGGAGAGTAGCTCGGCCGTAGCTGATGACGTAAGCAGAGTTACCAGAGTTTAGAGAGGAGCAGATTACCAGGTAACACAGGAGTCAGTAATTCTAGCAACAACATCTCTGTAGACTTAGGTTTTTTTAAAACAATTTCTGGGTGGGTTTTTTTTTAGATTAGGGCAAATTTATTTTAATAGGCTGCAAAAGAGCTGATTGCCCTTTCAAGCAATGGGCAATGGGTAGCTTAGGTATTTTTAGTGTTAGATATTTTATTTTGGGGGGTTTAGTGGGTTGGGGGGTTTACTTTTAGGGGTTAATTTGTATTTTTTTGTAAGAGAGATGATTGATTAGTTACTGTTAGATTAGGGGGTGTTTTTATTTGGGGGGCTTTTTATTTTTATAGGTGTATTAGATTAGGTTTACATTTTTTATTTTTGATAATTTTGTTTATTTTTTTCTGTAATTTTAGACTTTTTTATTTTTGGTAATAGACTTTTATTTTAATTGAATCTTAGGTTTCTTTTTTAATGTTAGGATATTTTATTTTAATTTTAACTTAGTATTTTTTTATTTTATGTAATTAGAGTTAACTTAGGCGGTGTTAGGTTATGGTTATTAAGTTGTGGGGGGATGGCGGACTAGGGGTTAATAATTTACTTAGGTATATTGCGTTGTGGGGAGGATGGCTGTTTAGGAGTTAATCACTTTTATTATTGGTAGCGATGTGGGGGGATGGTAGATATAGGGGTTTTGACGTGTCGGGTTAATTTTTGGGAGACGGGTTAGACTTATATGGGCGATGTAAAATTGTTTTGTTTTTTTGCTTATGCACCGGCATTTTATAAACTGCCCTAAGTCACTGGCGACTCCAGAAATGTGTATTTGCACACATTTCTGAACATCGCCTGTTTATCCGACTTACGGCAGTTTATGATCTGATGGCGCTGTATATGTGATTTACCCGATGTGCAAGGTGAACTTACGGGCAACGCGGGTTTCAGCAGCTGCACTGAAACCTGCGCCTCATATGTAATCTCGGCCTAGGTTCAAATGCGCATATTTCTCACAGAAGGAAGGTAGGAGGTTACCTATCAACATCCTATAACGTTGTGCAATTTTTCGGGTTCTCACTCAATCTTAGCCTCTTCTCAAACAGGAAAAATTAATTTGATTCCAGTCAAACAATGTCACTGCTGTGGTGTTCATCAATTACCAGGGAAAGACTCAAAGTCCCTTAGCTATGCCAGAGGTATTTCACATTCTGTCTTGGGCAGAGGAAAACCACTGCACCCTATCTGCCATTCACATTCCAGGAATTAGCAATTGCGTAACAGATTACCTAAGTCATCAGTCCATCCATCCAGGGGAATGGTCTCTTCATCAGGACATGTTTGTTAAATTAGTCTTGAAGTGGGGTCTTCCAGAAATATATCTCATGGCTTCCAAATTGAACCGCAAACTTCCAGTTTATTGCGCCAGCTCAAGGGATCCAAGGGCTCACATAATAGGTGCTCTAGTCTGCCCTTGGAACTTTTGTCTGGCCTATCTATTTCCTCCATTTGTTCTTCTTCTAAGAGTCATTGCAAGATTCACTCAAACATGAATTGGATTCTGTAATTCTCATAGTTCTGGCATGACCCCGCAGAAATTGGTATGTGTACCTAATACAGATGTCATCTCTTCCTCCATGGGCTCTACCCCTAGAGAAAGATCTGTTGTCTCAAGAACCCTTGTACCATCTGGATCTCAAATCTCTGCATTTGATGACATGGAGGTTGTTCTCAAAAACAGAGGTTTCTCAGATTATGTTGTTATCTCTACTTTACTGCAAGACAGAAAGTTTGTTACACAGAAAATGTATCATAAGATTTGAAAAGCGTACTTACTTTTGTGTTCTAGAGGTTTCTCTTGAAAACCTTTAAGAATTCCTAGAATTCTTCAGTTCCTTCAAGATAGACTAGATAAGGTATTAATGGTTAATTCTTTAAAGGGTCAGATTTTTATTTTTGGTTTTGTTTCACAAAAAACTGGCCAAATTACCTGATGTTCAAACTTTTGTCCAAGCCTTGGTAAGAATTTGCCCTGTTATTAGAACCATTTCTCCCCCTTTGAATTTAAAATTTGGTTCATTCTGTTCTGCAAGGTCCCCCCTTTGAACCTATGCACTGCTTGGATCTAAAGTTATTGTCATGGAGGGGTCTCTTTCTTCTAGCCTTTTCTTCCACTAGAAGAGTTTCTGAATTATCTGACCTGTCTTCTGAGAGAGAGAGAGACACGGGGGTAGAGATAAAGAGAGACACAGAGGGGGGAGAGACACAGAGGATAGGAGAGAGAGATAGAGACAGAGGGAGAAGAGAGAGAGACACAAAGGGGGGGGGGGAGAGATAGATATACACAGAGGGGTAAAGCAAGAGAGAGAGACACACAGGGGGATAGAGAGACACAGAGGGGAGAGACAGAGAAAGAGATAGAAGTGGGGAGAGAGACACAGAGGGAAGAGAGACAGAGAGGGGAAGGATAAAGACACAGAGGGGGGAGAAAGAGACACACATAGAGGGGGGGGGGAGCAACACAGAGTGCAGAGAGAGACACAGAGGGGCTTGGAGACACAGAGGGGTGGAGTGAGAGATACAGAGAGGGGAGAGAGACACAGAGGGGGGAAAGAGAGAGAAAAACAGAGGAGAGAGAGAGAGACATGGGGGGACCTCATGCATGACATTTACAGATAAACAATAAATCAGCAGGTTCCAGCCCTTACCTTGCGAGCCCCTTAGTCTCCACATATTCCAGGACAGGCTGCATGTTTGACTGTGAGCCCAGGACTTACTGACGGTTGAGCTTCACCAGACCCCCACACCCTGCACAAGCATTCTTATTACGGCCAAGGAGTTTTATTAATTTTATATAAAAAATATACCCCTGAGTGCAGGGGTTTCAGCAGAGCCGTAAGTTCCATAGTTCACAGGCCCCGCAACCACCTCTGGGACAGTTCTTCTCCCTCTCTCCTCTGCACCAGTTCCCCGATTCTAACAGCCCACCAGCAACCCTCTTTAATTCTCTTTAAGATGCACACATGTGTTTAAAACAGGTTGCGCCCGGAAATAAACTTAAAAAAATATAACTACATAAAATGGGGGGGGGGACCCTAAATATCTTAAAATATTTTTACTGTCGTCCCTGCAAATTCCATAGTCATCCCAGACTACTTGATGACTGGATTTTTCAAACTCTGTATAGATAGATAGATATTACTTTTTTTGTTTTGTTCTTTGAATAAATATCTAGTTGAAACTGTCATTCCCTGAAAGCTCTTTTTATGACAAATATATAACAAAACCAAAGGCTCTATTTATGTTTAAATTGAGTCATAGCAAAAATGCAAAAAATTCTCTGGTACTTTGGGCAAGTTTTTCTCTGAAATTCCCGGTAGCAAAGGGGTTGAACTTTAATAAATCAGATCAGATCATGCATTTGTAAACACAATTTTAATCTACTTTATTCTTTTGGCATCATTTGTTGAAAAGCATATGTAGGTAGAAGCTAGCTGCTGATTAGTGGCTGTACATATATGCCTCTTGTATTTGGCCCACTAGTTGGGTACAGCTAGCTCCCAGTAGTGCATTACTTTGCCTTCTACAAAGGATACCAAGAGAATGAAACAAATTTGATAACATAAGTATTTTGGAAAAGTTGTTTAACCCTTTAAGAACCAAAGTTTTCCAAGTTTCCATGCTTGAATGGATAGAAAGGTCAACATTGAAATGTGCATGGGTGCATTTCAATTTGAAATCTATGATTTTTTTTAATATACTGCCATTAGCAAAAATTCTTCTAGTAAAAATTATTAGTGTTTTTCTACAGCATATGCATATATCCTGTAAGGTCATGTGCACTAGTATTCAAAAACCACACCTTTTCAGAGAGCTGGTGGTGGTGTGTATTACTTCTGAAGATGCAAGCCACTGCTGAATCCCTGAAAATGTATAGTGTCTGAATACAATAGTATTCAGACACTATACATTTTCAGGGATTCCGCAGTGGCTTGCAATAGCCGGGCCCTCACAGGATATGTGAGTATGCTACAGAAACACAGTAATAACTTTTACTAAATGCACCCATGCATATTTAATTTTTTACCTTTCTATCCCCTTAACTGACTCATGCAGATTTGGAATTTTTGCTCACCATTGGTTCCACCTTAATTGTCCGCTCTCTTCTTAAGTGAAATTTTTTAAACAGACATACAGGCCTTTCTAGTGATACCCTATATGGGTATATATATAAAATAACAATAAAAAGGAATTTAATACTAAACAATGGGAGGACAATTTAAAATAAAAAAAACTTTTTTTGTGTGCAGTTTTCTTGATAAACATTACTACTCAACTAGTGTAGCTAAAGTATAATACCTACAAATAAATAAATGATGTCCTGATTTATAACAAATATAAGCCAAATACTAGAAAGATGGAATTATTGGTAAGCTAAAGATCGGCCACCCAATTCAAAACTGCTGTACAAAAGTATATATTTGTAAAATTTAGACACCCCAGGGGTGTCCTCGCATTTGCGTTGCACAGAAGCTTTGCGCTCACAAGAGCGCACTTCAATAGGCTCCTAAGGGAGTGTTGCTCTCATGTAGGGATGCCACCTCAGCCATGTTTTCCTGGACAATTATGAGTTACACATGCTGCAGGGTGTGCTTGGGGGAACATGTATTGTGTTTCTGGACAGCACTAGTCATATTCCTCCATGCACACCCTGCAGCATGTGTAACTTATAAGTGTTCTGTATTTTAAGGGACGGGTGGCAACCCTACGTCTCATGGCGTCAGACACGGCATGAGAACCTAGCGCAGCAAAGGGGGTAAGTCACGCAGCGATAGGCAGCAAATATAAATATATGCATATATATTTGTGTTTATATGTGTATACATATATATTTATAGAGAACACACAGTTCCCCATAGACCGCAATGTAAATGCACTTTTCATTGCTGTGTTTTTTTTCTAACACCCCACAACCACACCCACCACATTTAACCCCTAAAAACTGCTTTGTGCTACCACTCTAATTGCTGCCGCAATTACCACAATAATTAGCGCTCCACTTATAATCTAGCTTATTAACCATTTTATCACCAAGGACAGAAAATAAAATGTAGGGGTAAAAAACACACACAAAAAAATGGGTTAGATTATTGCTGGGAATATAAATGGTTACCCCATCCTTCCTAATATTGTCTTGCAGCTTCTCAGACACTGCATGGCTGTACCTATTATCTGCATATTGCAGTCACCTTCCCCTTCTGACTGCCCCAGTGTGGAGCTGAGACTTGCAGACTGCTAAGTCCACAGAAAGCAATGAAGAAGGATAGAAGAAGCTGCTGCACCAAGTGAGGTTTGTTTTATGCTTAAAAAAAAAAAAAAAAAAAAATAGGCTTTCTATATTAAAGGGATATGATACTCAAATGTTGAAAGTGATGCATTTTAAAGTGATGCAGCATAGCTGTAAAAAGCTGACTAGAAAATATAACCTGAACATCTCTATGTAAAAAAGAAAGAGAGTTTACTTCAAAATGTCCTAAGTATTCACACCCCATTGTAAAGGACTTTAAGCAGCCAATCAGTATGCCTGTCCTGCAGGGGAGCGTGCCTCACACACACTCAAGTGATTCCCCTATTTAGTTAATTTAAGGAAGTTTACTATGAAATCTCAAGAGATCACAGTAAAACAGTTTGTGACCTCAGCACTGCTTATGCTGATTGGCTGCTATTAATTTCCTCCTTGTTTTTTTAAAATCTGCAGCTGGGCAGTAACCGGAAGCACTTACTCTGGTGAGCTGAGGAAATTTTGAGGTAATATATCTTCTTTTTTTACATAGAGATGCTCAGGTGATATTTTCCTATCATCTTTCAAGTGATTTAGCATATTAGTATTATGCCATTTTAATTAAAAAAAAAGTGACTTGCTTATTTTAGCTTCCAAGAAATATGTTTGTTTTGTATGTGACTGTGTGATAGTGTGTGACTATATATATATATATATATATATATATATATATATATATATAAAACATTTTTTACACATTACTAGATAGTTACTAGACTAGCTAGTAATGTGTAATGTACTAGCTAGTTACTAGACACTAGGGGGAGAGGTAAAAATTTGTGCTGAGCACTGTTCTGAAAATTATGCTGATACCTACCTGTGTGTATTAACCTCTTATGGACCGGGCATTTCAGACTAAGACTTCCTCCAAAAGACCAGAGCATTTTTGCCATCACTCCATTTAAACAGAAATAGACCCTTGTTTTTATGTTATTTACCTATCAAAACTATATTTTATTTTTTTAGTAGACAACCCAAAGTATTGATCTAAGCCCATTTTGGTATATTTAATGCCACCATTTCACTGCCAAATGTGATGAAATAAAAAAAAGTTAACTTTTTCACAAACTTTAGGTTTCTTACTGAAATTGTTTACATACCACATGTGCAATCATGGCACAAAGGGTTGTAAAAAGCTTCTCTGGGATCCTCTTTGTTCAGAAATAGCAGACATTTCCGGCTTTGCCATTGCTTTTTAGTAATTAGAAGGCAGCTAAGTGCGCACCACACTTTTAAGGGGTTAATCAGGTAGCTTGTAATGTTAATTACCACCTGATACTTTCCACCCCCTGATCTATCCTAAACAGCTCTTCCTCCCCCCACTGGCAGTCTGACCGTATGCAGTTTTAGACCTTTTTTTTTTAATATATTTATTTTCTTCAGTGTACCCCCTTACCTTCCCATCTCTCTGATCCCTCCCAAAAAGCTCTCTAACCTTCCCCCCTCTAACTAATTTCCGCCATCTTAGGTTCTGACAGCTGTCTGCCAGTACCAAATTTTCTATTTTTTTTCTTTAATTGAAAAAAATATATAATTTTTTTCTGAATTATAGCTGCCCCCTCCCTCATTTTACCCCACCTCCCCCTCCACGATTGTTTCCCCTACCCTTCCTCCCCCATCTCCACTTTAGGACCCCCCACCTCTATTCCCCCTTCCTGCTGCTCTTAGCATTTATTTTTTCTGCAGTGTAGCGATCCCGCCCCTCCCTCCCCTCTAGCGATGGGCCGCCCACCTGCCTCCCTCTTAACCCTCCCACAGCACCAATGATCAGCACCACCGCTACCAAATGCAGAGAGGGACACAGAGTGTACCTCTCTGCATCAGTAACTCTGCAAATCTATTTCTGCACTGCCCCGCTCGTGGTAACTAGCCATAGAACAAGCTATTATTCGTTCTCAGGTTGAGCACTTCTCTCTTTTTATTTATGCAAATTATGACACTTGGAGAGGTCTCCCTAAGTGTGATGCGGGAATCCAGACGTGGACCCGGTGCCTAGAGGGATATGGCTGCACCTCACTGACGAGGCAAACAATAGGCCGAAACGTACGTCTGGGGTTTTGCTGTTTCTCTTGTTCAGAGAGGGATTGCCTGGTATTTCAGGGCTGGACTGTACTGTGAAGTCAGGATCAGACCGATATGCTTCAGGAAAGTTCTTCTCTGTGAAAGGCACATGTTAAGCAAAAAGAGGCTGCTTCTTGGGTGGTAACTAGCCATAGAACAAGCTATTATGCTATTGTTCGTTCTCAGGTTGAGCACTTCTCTCTTTTTATTTATGCATGCAGAAATAGCACCTTCTTGCTACTTTTAGCGAGATCGCAGCAGAGAGCGGCCTAGGACAGCAGCATCTTTAAAGGGTTAAAATAAATCACCAAATCACTGTAACACTCAATTCTTTAAAGGCAGACTAAAAATGTTTAAATATGATATTTTATTGAGGTTGTGTGAAGCCACACCCCAAAACACGCCCCACCACAACCATTTAAAAAGTGTCCAGGAATCGGCTGGACAAAAGGTGTGCAACCCTATTACTGAGGCAAGCAGAAATAGCACAGTTGTGCCAACAGAGGCGAGACAAGCATGCTCACAGTCCAGGACACAGCCACAGGTTAAAGGGCTGATCCTTAAAGGCTAAATGACCACTACTGTACCCTGTACACGGTGGTCATTAAGGGGTTAAAATTGCTCTAACTGAATTCTGAAAGAAAAAAATTTGAGTTTCATGTCACTTTAAGTACAGGTTTAACCCATTTGTGTCTGTCAGTATGCTAGTATACAGTTATAGACCTCTTAACATTTACTTTTTCCATGGGGCATGCAGAAATTGCGGGATCTCGCTACTTTTAGCGAGATCACGGCAGAGAGGCCCAGGATACTGTGCTGGTCGTTAAAGGGTTAAATTAAATCCAAAATCACTGTAACACTCAATTCTTTAATGACAGAGCAAAAATGTTAAAATATGATATTTTAATCAGGTTGTGTGAAGCCACACCCCCAAACCACGCCCCGCCACAACCATTTAATTAGTATCCAGGAATCGGCAGGACAAAAGGTGACAACCCTACTCTTGAGGCATGCAGAAATAGCACGGTTGTGCTGACAGAGGCAAGACAGGTGTGCTCACAGTCCAGGACACAGCCACCGTACAGGTTACAGGGCTGATCCTTAAGGGCTAAATAACCAGTGCTGTACCCTGTACAGCGTAGTCATTAAGGAGTTAAAATTGTTTGCTCTAACTGAATTATGAAAGACATTTTTTGAGTTTTATGTCACTTTAAGTAAACATTTAAACCCATGTGTATCTGTTAAACAAATTAGATCATTTTATTTGTTTAGATTTTGTCTCATTTTATTATTGAATGAGCATGTTCCTTTACATTTTGTTTATCACTGTGAAATGCTATCACTATTCTTTTTCTTACGTACTTATGTATTCATTGCCCTGCACTCTTTTTTATGTTATAACTTCATCTTTTCTCAAACGTTTAAAAGAGAAACACAGACAGGAATCAATATACATTTTTGCTTAGCAGTACAAAAAGGAAATCCAAAAAACTAAATTACAGTCTTGGAAACTTGAGGTTAGACTGGTTGGATTGGATTTAAAAAGTGGAAAATATTTTTTGGGGGGATTTATGCTTTCTTTTTTTCTTCATGTAAATTGAAATTGAGCTGAATTCAATAACATCTCAACAATTCTTATATTTTAGTTAGTAATATAGATATTAACTAAGAAATAAAAGCTGATAGGACTGTTTTAGAGGATAATTTTTTTCCAGTTAAACTCTCACATGCATATACTCAGTTTCATAAGTAAAGGTCATTTATTTATTTATTGTTTATTATATACATTGACCAAAAATATTAGCAATGAAAATTAAACACTTACTAGGTGGCATCTCTAATCAGGAAAATAATTTGCACCTTGGTGCACTCAGTTGATCAAGGCAGGTTTTCAAGCGACTATGATATACCCGGCAAAAATCAAAATTTATCATAATTCTAAAACAATTTTATTTGATAAGATAGAAGTTAAACAGTTTATAGAAAACACCAAGCTATAGTAGAAATGATGAATAGGTTTTGTTATATATCGTACAAAATACGTTATTGGTACTTCTCTCTTCTCCTCTCTCTTCTCCTCTCTCTTCTCCTCTCTCTCTCTTCTCCTCTCTCTCTCTCTCTTCTCCTCTCTCTCTCTCTCTTCTCCTCTCTCTCTCTCTCTTCTCCTCTCTCTCTCTTCTCCTCTCTCTCTCTCTCTCCTCCTCTCTCTCTCTCTCTCTCTCTCTCTCTCTCTTCTCCTCTCTCTCTCTCTCTCTCTCTCTTCTCCTCTCTCTCTTCTCCTCTCTCTCTCTCTTCTCCTCTCTCTCTCTCTTCTCCTCTCTCTCTCTCTCTCTCTCTCTCTCTCTCTCTCTCTCTTCTCCTCTCTCTCTCTCTCTCTCTCTCTTCTCCTCTCTCTCTCTCTCTCTTCTCCTCTCTCTCTCTCTCTCTCTCTTCTCCTCTCTCTCTCTCTCTCTCTCTCTCTCTTCTCCTCTCTCTCTCTCTCTCTCTCTCTTCTCCTCTCTCTCTCTCTCTCTTCTCCTCTCTCTCTCTCTCTTCTCCTCTCTCTCTCTCTCTTCTCCTCTCTCTCTCTTCTCCTCTCTCTTCTCTTCTCTTTCTCTTCTCTTCTCTTTCTCTTCTCTCTCCTCCTCCACCCCTTCCTTTTACTATTATGCTGTCATGACAGATTATTTATAAATGAAAAATGTGACTGAATTTCTCTATTGGAATGTGGGGGGATTCTCTTCCCCAGCCAAGAGGAAAAAAATAGTCCATCATTTGAAAAAATATAACCCAGATTTTGTCTTCCTACAAGAGACGCCCCTGAGCTGTCAGGAGGCTGAGAAAATAAGGATGGGCTGGATTGGAGAGGTGATATTGGTAGCTTCGATAAATAGAAAGAGGGGTGTGGCATGTATCTTTAATAAAAATTGGATTTTCGACTGTTATCACAGGATAAAGATCCTGAAGGGAGGTTTTTGATTTTAGAAATTGAGGTTAATGATTCTCGGTTTACGTTATGTAATTTATATGCGCCATATGAAGGTCAACCGGATTTTTGGGATAAATTATTCTGTAAATTAATTGGACTAGTAAATACCCAGATGATTATTGGGGGTGATTTTAACAGTGTGTTTACTCCCTACCTGGACAGATTAAAAATGAAGAGATCTTATAGATCTAGAAAAGAATCAGAGATATTCATTAATTTTGCTAAAAATTTAAAACTAAAGGATATATGGAGAGTACAACAC
The DNA here is from genome assembly GCF_027579735.1 of Bombina bombina. NCBI lineage: Eukaryota > Metazoa > Chordata > Amphibia > Anura > Bombinatoridae > Bombina > Bombina bombina. The sequence goes on from NC_069504.1 coordinate 756,389,025, forward strand.
CCTGATAAAAGACAGTTTACATGTGAATCAAAGTGAATCTCAAGAAGCGATATGTTTTTAATTAGCGAAGCTTTATTATATGCAGAAATCTCTACAGATATTCAAAATATAATTATAACAGATCATGCGATTATTATGGTATCTGTCCAGATAGGGAATTGTCAGGTTTTTTTTCCTGTTTTGTTTGCCATGTTCTGCTGGCAGCCATTTTACTCACCTCTCTTGCTGACTCTGGTGCATACTGTGTGATGCTGCTCATTTCCTGCACTTCCTTTTATGACCAGACTGGTGTACATCATCCATGTGAGACAGGATGCAGTCTCAGAATTGTGATGTCATCACTTATTATTTAAAGGGCCTCTGTTCAGTATGCTTTGCCCTTGCGTTGTCTCAGACCTGTTTGTGAGAACTCCTGTGTATTACCTGTCTGTCTGACGTTCCTCCTGGTTCCTGATCCCTGGCTTGTTCCTGACTCTGCTATTCTCCTTATTCCTGTTCCTGGCTCGTCTGACTACTCGCTTTGGCTCCTGACTCGGCTCGTCTGACTACCAGCTCTGGTTTTGATTCCTGGCTTGTTATTTGACTTGTGGACTTTTTATTATTTTTTGCTATTAATAAAGGTGTGATTATTTTTGCACTTCTCGTCTCAGTTTGATTCCTTGCACCCTGACATTACACAAGGGCCATGAATCCTGATGGTGCTAATAATCCCCCTTTACCTGCCATAATTTCCAGGATGGATGTACAGGATCACTGCTTGGATCAATTTGCACTAGCCCTGCAAACCCTGCTGACTTGCACTGCACATTTGGACCAAAGTGTCCCGCAAGTTATGGCTGCTCCTGTTTCCGCTGCTGCACCTAGTCCTACCAGGAGCCTGTCCGGTTCTGCACCTCTACCTCAGCGTTATGGAGGCGATCCTAATCAGTGCAGAGGTGAGAGCTAAGGTGGGATTTCTCATTGTGTTACTCTCTGACACTGCTCTTGCCTGGGCTAATCCCTTACGGGAGACTAATAAATCTGTGATTTCAAATTACCCTGAATTTGTGGCCTCCTTTCAAAGGGTATTTGATGTTCCAGCTCCCTCCTCCTCTGCTTCTAAACGACTCATGTCCATTCAGCAAGATACAAGATCTGTTGCTCAGTATGCCATTGAGTTCCGTATGCTTGCCGCAGAGGTAGGTTGGAACAATGAAGCCCTTGTTGCCTTTAGGAGGAGGGAGGGGCTCTGCCTCTATTGTGGGTTACAGGGCCACCTTTTGAAGTCTTGTCCTACACGGCCGGGAAACGCTCACACCTAAGGTCCTGTCCCCGGAACCACTAAAGGAGAAACCTTTGGTCACGGTTGTCCTTTCCTGGGTGGACTCCTCCATAGTCACCCAGGCTCTTGTTGACTCCAGTTGTGGGCTATTTTATTGACAGTGCTTTTGTATCAAAGCACTCCATTCCTATTTTGCCTCGGTCCGTTCTGCTTGCTATTGAGACAATTGATAGCAGGCCCCTTCAGCCCGCACTCGTTACTCACGAAACTGCTCCATTATCCATGGCTGTTGGGGCTCGCCATTTTGAAACCCTCTAGTTCCAGGTGATAAACTCTCCACATTTTCTGGTTGTTCTGGGTTATCCCTGGCTCCAAAAGCACAATCCCAGTCTCGACTGGCGCAGGTCCGAAATGTTGTTGTGGTCTCCGCAATGTATTTCCACTTATCTTCGGAAACCAATTAAAGTCTTGTGCACTTCTTCGGTATCTCAATTGCCAGAAGAGTACCGAGAGTTCCTAGATGTTTTTGACCTCACCGGTCTTACGATTGTGCCATAGACCTGCAAACCTGGAGCCATTCCTCCTCGGGCCGGGTTTACCCTCTGTCTGTTGCGGAGAATTTTGCTATGGAGGAATATATTGTGGGGGATTATCCGCAAATCCTGCTCTCCTGCAGGGGCTGGCTTCTTCTTTGTAAAGAAAAAGGGTTGCGAGTTAAGACCATGCATCGATTATAGGGGTCTTAATCATCTTACCATTAAGAATGCTTACCCTATTCCGCTCATTACGGAACTCTTTGACCACCTCAAGGGAGCTACGGTTTTTACTAAATTTGATTTGAGAGGAGCGTACAATCTCGTTAGGATCAAGGAGGGCCATGAATGGAAAACAGCATTTAACACCAGGAGCGGGCATTATGTGAGTATCTTGTAATGCCCTTTGGCCTATGTAATGCTCCTGCTGTTTTCCAGGAATTTATTAATGATGTCCTACGAGATATGTTGTACTTGGACGACATCCTCATACACTCACCTACACTTGAGGCGCATCATTCTGATGTTACACAGGTTTTTTCAGAGACTACGTGAGAACGGCCTGTTTTGTAAACTCGAGAATCGTGAGTTCCATCAGACTCAAGTAACCTTCCTAGGTTATGTTATCTCGGTTGCAGGGTTCTCCATGGATCCTGACAAGTTATCTGCAGTTCTGCAGTGGCCTCGCCCAGTTGGTCTTTAGTTTATTCAATGTTTTTTGGGGATCGCAAATTACTATAGAAAGTTTATTAAAAACTTTTCTTCCTTGGTCAAACCAATCACAGACATGACCCGCAAAGAGAATAATCCACTCCATTGGTCACCTACTGCCATTAAGGTCTTTGATAGTTTTAAGACTGCCTTTGCTGACGCTCCAGTTCTGGCTCTTCCTAACCCTGTCCTGCCTTTCGTTCTTGAGGTCTATGCGTCTGAGACTGGAGTAGGTGCCCTCTTGTCTCAACGTCCTACACCTGATGGTTCCTTGCATCCGTGTGGTTTCTTCTCTTAGAAATTGTCTCCAGCGGAGTGCAATTATGAAATTGGCGACAGACAATTACTGGCCATAATTTTGGCACTCAAAGAATGGAGGCATCTTCTCAAGGGTACTAGCGTGCCAGTGCTCATTCTTACTGACCACAAAAATTTAACGTATCTATCTGAAGCAAAATGTTTGTTGCCCTGACAGGCCAGATGGGCGCTATTTTTGTCTCGGTTTAATTATGTGGTCTCCTACCTGACTGGTAGTAAGAATGTTAGGGCTGATTCCTTCTCTCGACAATTTTCCCCTCTGTCCAAGGAGGAGTCTGTACCTGCTCCAGTTATACCTCCTGACCATATTTTGGCTACCATACGTACTAATTTGACTTCTCCCTTGGGGGAGGAGATCCTGGCTGCACAAACCAATGCACCTCCTGAGAAACCTAGTGGTGTTTTGTTCTTGAGAATCTTCAAACTAAACTTTTGCACACTTACCACTTTCCTAAAGCCGCAGGTCACCCAGGCAAGAACCAAATGATTTGGTCTGTCACTCGACAATTCTAGTGGCCAGGTCTTCATTCTGATGTTGCTGCGTATGTTGCCTCCTGCTCAGTTTGTGCACAGAATAAGACTCCTCAACATCTTCCTGTGGGTCTTCTTCAACCTATTGCTAATGGTGAGCATCCTTGGACACATCTTTCCATGGACTTCATTGTCGAGCTCCCTGTTTCCAATGGCAATACTGTTTTCCATATGGTGGTTGACCGTTTGTCTAAAATGTCACATTGCATTCCCTTGAAGAAGTTGCCTACCGCTCAGGAGCTTGCTTTAATTTTTGCCCGGGAGGTCTTCCTTTTACATGGGTTACCCAAGGAGATAATGTCGGACCAGGGTAGCCAGTTTGTCTCCAGATTTTGGCGTTCCTTTTGTGCTCAAATGGGGATCCAGCTTTCCTTCTCCTTGCATATCACCCTCAATCCAATGGGGCTGCGGAACGGTCTAATCAAGCTCTGGAACAGTTCCTCCGTTGCTATGTCTCAGATCACCACAATAATTGGCATGAACTGTTACCTTGGGCAGAGTTTGCTCGTAATAGTGCTTTTAATGCTTCCTCCAAGTTATCCCCGTTCATGGCGAATTATGGGTTTCAACCATCCTTGTTGCCCAATTCATTCATGTCTCAGGGTATTCCGGCTTTAGGAGGAGCATCTCTGGCAACTCTGTTCCACGTGGGTGCAGATTCAGGATTGTCTTCATTGTTCTATGCAGCGCCAAAAGTTCCAGGCTGATGGTAGGCGTCTGCCCGTGTCTTCCTGCCAGGTTGGTGAGAGAGTTTGGCTGTCCTCCCGCAACTTGAATCTTTGTGTGCCTTCCAATAAACTGACTCCCCATTATGTTGGTCCTTTTCGAATACTCAGACGGGTCAATCCTGTGGCCTACGCTCTTGACCTTCCTCCTGCAATGCGCATCTCCAATGTTTTTCATGTCTCCCTCTTAAAACCATTGGTTTTTAATCGGTTTACCACTATGTTGCCTCATCCCCGTCCTATCTTTGTTGACAACCATGAGGAGGTCAGCAGCATTATTGACTCTCGTATGTCCAGGGGCCGCGTACAGTATTTAGTTCACTAGAGGGGCTATGGTCTGGAGAAGCGTTCATGGGTTCCCTCCTCTGATGTTCATGCTCCCACCCTCCTCCATGCTGTCAGGGTTTTTTCCCTGTTTTGTTTGCCATGTGCTGCTAGCAGCCATTTTATTCACCTCTCTTGCTGACTCTGGTGCATACTGTGTGATGCTGCTCATTTCCTGCACTTCCTTTTATGGCCAGACTGGTGTACATCATCCGTGTGAGACAGGATGCAGTCTCAGAATTGTGATGTCATCACTTATTATTGACCTCTGTTCAGTATGAGAAAATAGAAAAGGAAGCACTCCAACAATCCTTGTAAGTAAAAATATAACTATTTATTGAAAAACGATTAAAAACTTGCACAATGCTACAATTACATGGAGAGGAGGAGGTGGAGTCTCCATGCCTGTGTGACACACCATTTAAGGAAGATTTACAACCAATCCAAGAGCTAATAACATGTTCCCTTGGAAACAGTGTACAAACAATACAACCATATGTGCGTTATATAGATACATTCACCAAATATATAACATTAACACATTAAAATCAAAATTATACAATACAAATGCATGATAATAAAATAAATCATTACTACTAATTGTTTTGTTTGTATTGCTATTTGATAGTTATCCAAAATAAATCCCAAAAGATGTTACAATATTGGCACAACCACTAGTACATATAGATTATTAAAGGGACAGTTTACTCAAAAAATTTCTCCCCTTTAATTTGTTCCCAATGATCCACTTTACCTGCTGGAGTGTATTTAATTGTTTACAAGTAGCTCCTTTACCCTTATATTGGCATTTGAAATGGTTGATTTAGCATGTGGTATCCCCACCTATTCTGAAAGTTTGTGGCCGCGCGTACCAGCTATAGATAAGCTTTGTAAACACAGCCAGCAGAAGAAATTACACTCCCAGTTGGATATAGCAGAGATAAGGTAATAAAATGTTGATTTTCCATTGTTCTCTCAAGGTACTGGTGATTGTTTTAAGGACAGATATAAGATAAAGAAGCAGATATATGTGCACAATGTGATACAGTAATGAGATCTGATTATACCTACAAGCTCAACCCATTGTATTAGGTTGTGGCTTCAAAACACAAAATCAGAGCTTTAATATACACAAATAAGCCTTAAAAAGCTAATTTTCATACATTTTTTTTACTCTGCAGTTGGTAAAAAAAACAATTGTAAACACATTAAGGGAAAAACTATTTTACAGTATACTGTCCCTTTAAGATGTGAATAAACAAATGATTACATAAATCTGTTATATATTCATCTAAATATGTAGAATAAAGTAAGATATGTCAATATGGCTGTGATAACAAAAGAACGTAAATATAAGAGAGACGTATATAAAACATAATTCAAACTATATTTTTATGTTAGATCAAGGTAGATGTATTATACAAATCAATCATCTTAATTGTATATAATACATCAGGGGCTCATGTGTGAATTAGAAACTTATTAGAACTTATTGAAAAGGGTGGTACAACAATAAAAGGTGACAAAATAAAAAATAAACAAAAATAAACAAAAGAAGAAGAAACAAAATACTTTTATATAAATAATTATAAAGGCACATTGAGTAAATATACAATAAAAGGAATAATAATAATGTGGGTAAATCTACTTAGGTTTATACTGTCAGATGATCAAATATCCAGTACAGTATTCATAACTATTTATATAGTGCCTGTTTATTTTTATTTCACAAAATAACTGATAACCCATTCTTTGTTAAGACCCAGGGGTGCCCTAGTGTTTAATTTCCAAATCCAATATAGTTCCTTCTTTGAAAGTATTTTATATATGTTGCCACCCCCAAGGTTTTTTTTGCAAGGTCAATTACCTTAACAGAAAATTTAGACTCGTTGGTAAAATGAAGGCAATTAAAATGACTAGCTATGCTAGAGTCCTTATTAAAGTTCTTAATGTCCCTCTTATGTTCATCTATCCTTGACCTTAGGGCACGTGTGGTCTGCCCTACATATTGTTCATGGCATAACGTACACTCAAGAAGATAAATCACAAAGGTTGTACCGCAATTGGCATAATGCTCTATTTTAAAATTCTGCTTAGTGATCCAACTCAATGCCAGAAGAGATAACTTGGCAGGTGAGACAATTCTTAGAAAGACATTTAAAAGTGCCTCTCTTGGACAACCAATTACTTCCTGTTTCTCTCTGGTTACTATTGACCATACTAGGGGAAAGCCTGTTCGCAAGTCTGGGTGCTTTCTTGGAAACAAATTTAACCGTTTCCACTACCTCTGATAGAATTTCATCACCTCTCAATATGGATAAGTTCCTTTTTATAATGTTACATAATTCATTGTATTGTAACGAAAATTCTGTCGAAAAGACTATTGTTTCATTACTAAAAGCCGATTTTCTTGGTGTGTAACTTATTTTCTCTAATTTAGTGGATCCTGGCATCATCTTAACATCATCTAAGGTTTTTGAAGTAAATTTGGATCATACCCCCTTGCACCTAGTCTATCTTTAAGTTTATCTGCCTGAAGATTAAACAATTCCTCCGAATTAGTGTTCCTTTTAAGCCTCAAGAATTGACTCCTATTGATTTTATCAAATGTTTGGGGTGACAAGATTTCGCATGCAAAATCGTGTTACCCGATGTTGCTTTTCTATATGTGTCAGTAATGATCATATTGTGCTGAACAGAACCCACTAATGTTAGATCTAAAAAATGAATCTCTCTGTCCTGAATATCTCCAGTGAATCTAAGGCCCAACTCATTTGTATTTACAAATGTAAGAAAATCCTCAAATACAAACTCACCCTTGGTCACAAAAATTAGATCATCAATAAATCTCATATAAGTGCAGATGTTCTCCAAAAAGGGATTATTACTGTTGTAAAGACTACCAAGTTCCCACCATCCCACAAATAAATTAGCAAATGAGGGTGCAAATTTAGCCCCCATCGCTGTGCCACAAGTTTGCAAAAAGTATTCACCATTGAACATAAAATAGTTGTGGGACAGTAGGAACTCAACAGTCTCACACAGAAACATTTTACATTTGTCTGAATAGTTTGTACAACTATTAAGAAAAAACGCAATTGCCTGTAAACCCAAACCATGCGGTATACAAGAGTATAATGACACCGCGTCTATCACCATCCACCTATTATCCTCATGCCACATCATTCTTTTCAATATCGACAATAGGTGGCTTGAATATCTCAAGTAACTACTGAGACCTTGAACCAAAGGTTGTAGAACTGAGTCAACCCACTCAGATAATGGCTCAAAAAGTGAGCCTATTCCATAATAATAGGACGCCCTGGTGGGTTGACTGAGCTCTTGTGCATTTTAGGTAGATGGTGAAAGACCGGCGTCATAGGGTATTGTGGAATTAGAGACAGCGCTTCCTCATTTGTCATGAAACCTAATGCTATTGCATCCTCAAGTAATTTGTCTAACTCCATGGTAAATTCTTTTTCAGGATTATGTAAAAGCCTCCTGTATGTAACTCCATCATTTAACTGCCTATATGCTTCTTTAATGTAATCTGCCTTATTCATTATCACAACGTTACCGCCCTTATCTGATGTCCTGATTACTAGATTTTGGTTACTTTCTAATTGTCTAATTGCCACTTTTTGTTTACTTGTTAAATTTGCACCTTGAATGCTTTGCCCTTGTGTTGTCTCAGAACTGTTTGTGAGAGCTCCTGTGTATTACCTGGCTGTCTGAGGTCCCTCCTGGTTCATGATCCATAAAAGCTTACATGGTAAAAAGGAAAAGGAAACTGAGAAATAGGGATATGCAATTAGCTAATCAGTTGAAAAATTAATATACTAGATACATAGAAAATTCAGATAACAACAATTGGAATAGTTATCAAATGCTAAATTAGAAAGAGAGACCTTTCTTGATCAGCAAAGAATCCAAGCGGAGATTAGGAACAAAGCAATATTTGGCAGGTTTTCCCCCAAATCAGTGAAAATGTTGGCAAACATATCTAGAAGTAAGAAAAAGAGCAACTATATTGGGGCAATTGAGGTAGCGGGAATTAAATATAACACTCCAAAGGATATATTAATTCAATTTCAGAAGTTTTAAAAAAATTATATTCACCCACAGAAATTAATTATGAGGCCAAAGAGAGTTTTTGGGCTGAAATTATCTTACCGAAATTCTCATTGGATCAAACTTTCGCATTAACTAAAGAGATCACCTTGGAAGAAACTATTACAGCAGTCAATGAGCTGGCCACTGGTAAAGCACCGGGCCCTGATCAATTACCATCGGAATTTTATAAAATTTTTATAGAAACAATTGACCCTACATTAACAAATTTGGTTAATGCATATTTTGTACATCACACAAAACCAACTAAATTTGTTGCCGCAGCTAACATCATACTTATACTCAAGAAGGATAAGGACCCAAGTTTGATGGAATCATACAGACCTATTTCTCTCCTGAATAATGACTATAAGATTATAGCCAGTATAATAGCCAATCGTCTAAAAATTATAATAGGAGAAATAATACACCCAGATCAAACTGGTTTTATTCCCGGAAGAACAGTTAAAATGAATATAAGAAAAGCAATGTCATTAATCAAATTTTTTTCATCACTTGGAACAGAGTCAAAGTGCAGACAAGATTTTGCTTTACTAATAGTAGATGCGGAAAAGGCCTTTGACTCTGCTGTATGGGATCATTTATTCACAACTCTAAAGAATTTTGGTTTCACAGGTCATTTCTTAAGCTATATAGGTCTAATTTTTCCTCTCCTCTGCCATAACGCTATATAAAGGTACAAGACAGGGCTGTCCTCTCTCCCCATTATTATTTAACATAGCTGTAGAACCACTGGCAATAAAGTGCCATGATAAATTGGAAGGAATCGATATAAGTCAACAAAATATTCTTCTTTCACTAAATGCTGATAATATCTTATATTATATTAGAAATAACAAGAAGAATATACCAATCCTTCTGAATATTATTGCGGAATTGAGCAAGTTTGCTGGCTATAAAGGGAAGAGGAAAAATCTTTCCTAAAATGTCTAACTTTTTTTTCTTTCTCTTTTCTTTCTCTCCTTTTTTTTCTTTTTCTTCTTTGGCTAATTTAAAATTAACAAGTTTAAAACTTAGACACTGTATAGGAATATATTAGTACAGATGTATTAAAGCAAAATGATGTATTGTTGAATTGACTAAAAGGTGGAGATTTAGGTATATATGAGTAAATATATGAGTAGCCCATGGTACTGATATTTTTTTTTATCAAAAGTTAAAAAAGATGTTAACTCCCTTTTATTACCCATTCCCCTGTTTTGCATAATATACTTTCACTTTGTGATTACCTTGTATCTATGCCTCTGCAGCCTGCTCCTTTATCTCAGCCAATCAGTGCTGACTCATAAATAACTCCACAGGAGTGAGCACAATGCTATCTATATGGCACACATGAACTAGAGCTGTCTAGCTGTGAAAAACTGTCAACATTTACTGAAATAAGAGGCGACCTTCAAGGGTTGAGAAATTAGCACAAGTGCCTACCTATGTTTAGCTTTCAACAAAGAATGCCAAACAAATTTGATGATAAAAGTAAATTGGTGATAGTTTAAAATTGCAGGCCTGATCTGAATCATTAAATGTTAATTTTGACTAAAATGGTTTATTTAAAGAAGTGGGTTCAGAGCCAGGGAATCTGATATGTGAGAGTGGGTCTGCAAAGATATAGGGTCTGACTGAGGTCTCTTGAGTACATGTGTACATGTGCCTGACAGAGGGAATGCAAGGTCAGGAGTCTAATCACTAGTCTCATGTGGTATGTGGATGTCAGGGGGTCTTTATGTGGAGATATGGCTCTCAGAGATGCTCAAAGGCAAATAAATATCTTACTTTTTCTGGCTATAAGGCTGGCAAAAGAACTTGATATGAGGTTTATTCGAAAGTGCAGTAATGCAGTAATCATATAGGTTTGGTTAGAGTAGAGCTTTCCAAACTTTTCATGTTGGTGACACACTTTATAGACCTACATCATTTCACAACACTGTAATTCAGTTGTACTAGCTAACAGGAGGTTAAACTAATTTGTTTTAAAAGATACGGACACATACATAAATTATCTAATGACAAAATTAATTTACAAGTAACAGTATGTATGTGCCAGAATTAAAAGAAGTTTAATAACACCAATAGCTTCTTACTATTTTACTGAGATGTATGAGGTTGATGGGATGAACACAGTTTATGACTATTTGGTGGAATATTAGATAAAGACACTCGCATTTCATCAAGCAGCTGTCCCACTCACTGACAACACATACAGTCACAAGCCGATTGAGGAGACTACTACACGTGTAGTCAGGAGCCAATGTGCCATCAAAGCCGCCAATGGGAATAGTTTCAGTTCCCACTGAGCTGCGCCAATAGGTTAAGATGATCTGTGACCCACTAGGTATCAATCATGTGTCAACCATGTGATATGTGTAGCAGGCAGGCGAAAAGTCGGAAACCAAAAAAAAATAAAAAAAAATATTTTTAATAAAAAAAAAGTTGTGCTGAAGCAGGGACACACATACACAATGCCGCCGTCATGACACACAGTTTGGAAAGCACTGGGTTAGAGAATATTGTCACTGAAAAGTATAAAACATGGAAGTGAAGAGAAAGATCTGAATGGAGCAGTCTTATTTTTTTTATAAAATTATGTAATGTGAAAAATGAAATGAGGCTGAAACGATTTTGTGGCAATACTGAATGTGTGAACTAAATGGGACAGCAGCACCTACTGGTTAACCTGAATAAGACATGTACCTCAATACTAACAATTAAAGGGACAGTAAATGTGCAAGATGTTGGCAATTTTGTGTGTGTCCAGGAGAACTATACAATCAAAATAGTGTTAATCAATTTCATTACCTCATGTATTGAAATAAAAAATACAAAAATATAACCTGAACATCTCTATGTAAAAAAGGAAGATATTTTACCTAAAATTTTCCTCAGAAGCCACATGGTATTGTAAAGGGATTTTAAGCAGCCAATCAGCATGCAAGCCCGAGACTTGCAATGGAGCATGCATCCGACATATGCAGGCACAGTCACGTTATTTCCTTACTCAGTTTAAGTAAGTTTTATTATAAAATTTCAGCGAGGTTTCAGTGAAATCTCATAAGATCACAGAAAAGCAAAGCATGAACTCAGCACTGCTGATGCTGATTGGTTGTTGTTTATTTCTCAACTGCCGCTAAAAAGTAGCTGAAGGGTAACTGTTCATACTATGGGGAGTCACTTTTGTGATCTGAAGAAATTTGAGCCAAAATATCTTTCTTTTTTACTTAACCCCTTAACGAACAAGGACGTACGCCACACGTCCTCAAAAAAAAGTCAGTTAATGACCGAGGACGTGTGGCGTACGTCCTTGGTCTGGAAAGCAGCTGGAAGCGATCCTGCTCGCTTCCAGCTGCTTTCCGGTTATTGCAGTGATGCCTCGATATGGAGGCATCCTGCAATAACCCCCCTTGGCCATCCGATGCAGAGAGAGCCACTCTGTGGCCCTCTCTGCACCGGACATCGGTGGCCGGTATCGTTGGTGGGTGGGAGGCGGGTGGGCGGCCATCGGTGCTCAGTGTGGAGTGGAGGGGGGCGGGATCGGGGGCGGGAGCTACGGGGGCGAGCATGGGAGCGCGCGCGTGCACAGGGGGTGGTGGGCGGGCGCGTGCACGGGGCGGGAGCGGGTGGGAACCGCTACACTACAGAAAAAAAAGGTTAAAAATTAAAAACGCAATTAACGTAAAATATCATCTAAGGGACCTGGAAGGGGTTGGGGGTTGGTCTCAGTGGGGGGGGGGAAGCTACACTACAGAAAAGGGAATTTTTTTTTAAAAAAAGGCACATTTTGTTACAAAACTGGGTACTGGCAGACAGCTGCCAGTACCCAAGATGGCGCCCATTATTGCAGAGGGGAAGGGTTAGAGAGCAGTTTGGTGGGGGATCAGTGAGGTTGGGGTCTAAGGGGGCATCCTACACATCAGCATATGTAAATATGCTTTTTTTTTTTTTTTTTTTTAAAAGGGCCAAATACCTTTTATTTTAGTACTGGCAGAGTTTCTGCCAGTACTTAAGATGGCGGGGACAATTGTGGGGTGGGGGAGGGAAGAGAGCTGTTTGGGAGGGATCAGAGGGTCTGATGTTTCAGGTGGGAGGCTGAGCTCTACACTAAAGCTAAAATTAACCCTGCAAGCTCCCTACAAGCTACATAATTAACCCCTTCACTGCTAGCCATAATACACGTGTGATGCGAAGCGGCATTTAGAGGCCTTCTAATTACCAAAAAGCAATGCCAAAGCCATATATGTCTGCTATTTCTGAACAAAGGGGATCCCAGAGAAGCATTTACAACCATTTGTGCCATAATTGCAGAAGCTGTTTGTAAATAATTTCAGTGAGAAACCTAAAATTGAGAAAAAATTTACGTTTTTTTTAATTTGATCGCATTTGGCGGTGAAATGGTGGCATGAAATATACCAAAATTGGCCTAGATCAATACTTGGGGTTGTCTACTACACTACACTAAAGCTAAAACTACCCCAAAAAGCTCCCTACATGCTCCCTAATTAACCCCTTCATTGCTGGGCATAATACACGTGTGGTGCGCAGTGGCATTTAGCGGCCTTCTAATTACCAAAAAGCAACACCAAAGTCATATATGTCTGCTATTTCTGAACAAAGGGGATCCCAGAGAAGAATTTACAACCATTTATGCCATAATTGCACAAGCTGTTTGTAAATAATTTAAGTTAGAAACCAAAAGTTTGTGAAACAATTTGTGAAAAGTGAACGATTTTTTTGTATTTGATTGCATTTGACGGTGAAATGGTGGCATGAAATATACCAAAATGGGCCTAGATCAATACTTTGGGATGTCTACTAAAAAAAAATATGTACATGTCAATGGATATTCAGAGATTCCTGAAAGATATCAGTGCTCTAATGTAACTATCGCTAATTTTGAAAAGAAATGGTTTGGAAATAGCAAAGTGCTACTTGTATTTATGGCCCTATAGTTTACAAAAAAAGCAAAGAACTTGTAAACATTGGGTATTTCTAAACTCAGGACAACATTTAGAAACTATTTAGCATGGGTGTTTTTTGGTGGTTGTAGATGTGTAACAGATTTTGGGGGTCAAAGTTAGAAAAAGTGTGTTTTTTTCTATTTTTTCCTCATATTTTATAAAAAATTTTATAGTAAATTATAAGATATTATGAAAATAATGGTATCTTTAGAAAGTCCATTTAATGGCGAGAAAAACGATATATAATATGTGTGGGTACAGTAAATGAGTAAGAGGAAAATTACAGCTAAACACAAACACCTCAAAAATGTAAAAATAGCCTTGGTCCCAAACGGACAGAAAATGGAAAAGTGCTGTGGTCATTAAGGGGTTAAAGAGCTTCATGTGATATTTTCTTGTCAGCTTTTCTTTGAACTAAAAATGGTCCGGCTCCCAAGCTTTACATTCCTGCTTTTTTAAATAAAGATAGCAAGAGAACGAAGAAAATTTGATAATAGGAGTAAATTAGAAAGTTACTTAAATTGCATGCTCCATCTGAATCATTAAAGAAAACAAATTGGGTTTAGTATCCCTTTAAGAGTCTCTAGTTAAAGGGACATGAAACCCAAAATGTTTCTTTCATGATTCAGACAGAATATGTCATTTAAGCTCAGGAGCAGCAATGCATTACTGGGAGCTAGCTGCTGATTGGTGGCTGCACAAAAATACCTATTTTCATTGGTTCACCAGATGTCTTCAGAGTAGTGCATAGCTGATCCTTCAAAAAAGGATACCAAGAGAATGAAGCACATTTGATAAAAGAAGTAAATTGAAAAGTTATTTGAAATCACATGCTCTATTTGAATCATGAAAAATAAGAAAAAAAATGTTGGGATTCATGTCCCTCTAAGCATTTTTTTCCATCCACTTGTGCCTATTCTTAGCATGGGTCTGAGCACAAGATAACACACCCTGTCAATTGTGCTCCATTTGTAATCTAGCCCATTGTAAGCTAGGGCCAGTAATGTAAGAATTACACATGCAAATAAATTAGGATACCTTAACAAATTTTGCATTAGAATGTACCTTTAAACCAGCTTAAAAATCACATGTATACAGGACAGAGGTATGATATGGGCCAGGCAGAGGTAATGTTGCCTTCTCTCAGCTGTACAATAAGTTCAGAAGGGATCAGGGATAAATTGACAGCTATATGATAACGTGACAATCTGCAGGCCTGGGAAATGGGCCACATCCTGGCAATAGGTCCTAAGGTTAGCAATGTTTATATCATAGGGTTAATAACCTCTGGACATATATAGTAACTGATTTTAGACAGAAATGGAGAGCTATTAACTCTTAGGTTTCCAGAAATTCCATCTGCATATTTTATAGATGTAAAGTTATATTATCATCCACAGATTTGTATCATGCCTATAAAAATACACTATTTAAACATATGGAAAAAAATGCATTAAAAGGGTTAAGCTGCTTATTTTGACTTTTAAACAAACAGGAAGTGAACAACTGGTCCTTGGAATAAAAGCTTAGTGACTGATAAGGAAGACTGCCAAATCTCTATTTGCCAACAATGACAAGCCCTACAAGCATAAGGACATTTTTAATGGGACATTCCAGACAAAATTGAATTCTCCATGGATGCATTTTAATTTTGAATTGAAACATTGTTGTAATATACATGTATTAGCAAAAATGCTTCTAATAAAATCTATGGCTGTTTCAAACGTGTATTTAAGTATGCACCGTGCACACCAGCATTTTAAACACAGCACTTGCTCAGAGAGCCTAAGGTGCTTGTACCATCTGGTAATGACTTAATTTGTTAATTGCTGACATGATACAAGCCCCACTGGTGCTCTGGGCAGCTGCATTTTTGTACAATGTCGGGGCACTGAGAATATCTAGCTATGCTTCACATGCACATGCAGAGAAAAATGTTAACACTGAAACAGTTATAAATATTACTGGAAGCATTTTGGCCAATACATGTATATTGCAAATATGTTTCTATTTAAATATATAATTCATCTATGTGCATTTCATTTTTGACTAAAACGCCCCTTTATGCACAGGAGCAACTATTTTTGAAAAACAAACAAAAATCTGTAAGACATGTCTCTTAATAATATAAGTAATCACATCATGTATAATATATCATATACTATGTATATAATATATTTTTCTTCTCAATTGTTTATAACTTATTTTTAAAATATTTTTAAAGGAACATAGAAATCAAAATTAAACTGTATTATGGAAAATGTATAATTAAAACAAATTAAAAAAATCATAAAGTTTACCTTTCATTGAGAGCACATTGAGGTAAGCTTGAGTGTGTACTTGTCTTGAGCACTTTATGGCAGTGTCTATAACAATGTTATTTGAGATATATATATATATATATATATATATATATATATATATATATATATATATATATATATATATATATATATATATATATATATATATATATATATATAGTGTGTGTATATATATATATATAATGTGTGTGTATGGTGCTTAAAGGGACACTAAAGCCAAAAAAATTTCTTTCATGATTCAGATAGAGCATAAAATTTTAAGCGACTTTCTATTTTACTCCTATTATCAAATTTTCTTTATTCTTTTGGTATCTGTATTTGAAATGCAAGAATGCAAGTTTAGATGCTGACCCATTTTTGGTGAACAACCTGGGTTGTTCTTGCTGATTGGTGGATGAATTTAACCACCGATAAAAAAGTGCTGTCCAGAGTCTGAACTAATAGAAAAAAAAGCTTAGATGCCTTCTTTTTCAAATAAAGATAGCAAGAGAATGAAGAAAAATTGATAATAGGAGGAAATTAGAAAGTTGCTTAAAAATGCATGCTCTATCTGAATCACAAAATAAAAAATTTGGGTTCAGTGTCCCTTTAAGTCACATGCACTCTCTTTATTCTTTTGGTATCTGTATTTGAAATGCAAGAATGCAAGTTTAGATGCTGACCCATTTTTGGTGAACAACCTGGGTTGTTCTTGCTGATTGGTGGATGAATTTAACCACCGATAAAAAAGTGCTGTCCAGAGTCTGAACTAATAGAAAAAAAAGCTTAGATGCCTTCTTTTTCAAATAAAGATAGCAAGAGAATGAAGAAAAATTGATAATAGGAGGAAATTAGAAAGTTGCTTAAAAATGCATGCTCTATCTGAATCACAAAATAAAAAATTTGGGTTCAGTGTCCCTTTAAGTCACATGCACTCTCTTTATTCTTGTGGTATCTGTATTTGAAATGCAAGAATGCAAGTTTAGATGCTGACCCATTTTTGGTGAACAACCTGGGTTGTTCTTGCTGATTGGTGGATGAATTTAACCACCGATAAAAAAGTGCTGTCCAGAGTCTGAACTAATAGAAAAAAAAGCTTAGATGCCTTCTTTTTCAAATAAAGATAGCAAGAGAATGAAGAAAAATTGATAATAGGAGGAAATTAGAAAGTTGCTTAAAAATGCATGCTCTATCTGAATCACAAAATAAAAAATTTGGGTTCAGTGTCCCTTTAAGTCACATGCACTCTCTTGTATCTTAGTATGCTCTAATGAAAAAGAGCTACGTTTAAACAAAGGTAACCAAGGGTAAAATGTAAATTTGATAGTTGAAGTAAATTGGAAAATTTTACTTAAATTGTATACTTAAATTTGGCTTCGATATCCCTTTAAAAGTAATATCTTCTAAGTTCACATACACCATTTTGATGTATAAACCTCTTTTTTTCCATATAAATCTTTTTTTCCATATTTTTGACGATCTCTAAGGTAAATTTAATTCAGTCTCTAAGTGTTATTCCGGGCAGCCTATCATCTCTCAATTCTGTAAATAATTTGATTCACAGCATAACATAGCAATTAGTGATGCTGAATAGATTGTTAGTAACTATAGCCCAATACTTTCATGATATACTTTTAATCATTTTAAAGCAAAGCAGCTCCAATTTTTTTGTTCATGAAATAGAATATATTCAACAACCAATGGAGCTTGAAATAACAAATAAAAAAAAAGAGAGGCAGCAGAAAAGAAGATAGAAAAGATCAGAGCTGTGGTCCATGTGAGGATAAGGAATATGAGTATGTTAGAAGGAAAGGAAAAATAATGTGAAAAGATTATAGGATATGACAGAGGAGTTAAATAGTAATGAGAAGAATATGTTAAAAATTGGGGTTTACTGAGATTGGGAAGAAATAAATTAAAGGGACAAGGAAATAAGTTTAAGTTTTATGATTCTGATAGAGTGTTCAGTTTTAAAAAGTATTTCCAAATGACATCTGTTATATAAATCACCTCTGTCTCTTAGTCACTTTTGTTGTAAGATAAGAAGCTGAGAAATAGAGAAACGTAAAATATATATATATAAAATGAAGGATAGTGGCTTGAGAAAACATAAGATACACTCTATATAAATCTAGCACAAAACAGATGAGGTTGTGGAAAGAGTGGATTATCAAAAAAAAAAAGAGAAAATGCTGTAGGTAAATGAGAAAAATACTTACAGTTTGACTTCTTTTAGACTGGGTCTACTAAACAGCCAGAGTATAGGATTGTTTCATAGCTGCTCTGCTGACAGCTAAATACAGTAGGAGTGAAAAAACACTCAGTGTTTGTTTAGGATTGCAGTCCTAGGATAGGCAGTTATTACAGATAATCCTTGCGCCAGCTATCTGCCCAGGAATGTGAACTGTTGTGGTGTTTCTCTGCTAATCTGTGTGATGTTACCCCTTCTATATTTGTAGACACCTCTTAAAATGTTTCATCTTATTTTTCTACATTGTCCTCTAACTTTTCACAAATTTACTAGGGAATATTAATTAATTTGTAGCTTTGTTATACAATGTTGCAAAACACTGATGCTTATGAACCTACTTAGTTTTACTCTTTAATAAAAGGTACCATGAGAATGATGCAAATTTGTAAACAGAAGTAAATGTGACTTTACTGTCCCTTTAAAATAGATTGTAATATATAACAATAATGTATGATTAGGGTTTCAGGTCAAAGTTGAAAGATGCTATCATGATTAAACTCTTCTAAGTGTCTTTTGGAATCTATTTATAAACCATTGATCATTTAAAATCAGTCCTTGCAGCTTTAGTTTCCGAGTTATGTTATGTAATTATTTATGCAAATGTATGCTAATAATGACATAAAGCATAGACCTATATTATAAGTGGAGCACAAAAATGCTAGCTGTAATATCGCTAAAGCACAATCCTTTTCACTTTAATTTTTGCTCTCATATTACAAAGTTATTTTTTATGGCTCGAGAGATAGTCTAGTGCGCACTAACATCTGCATGGTAGAGAGGCCAGGTGTAATTCCCTGACATAATATAGACTGCTATGAAGTTTGCAGTCAAATTCACATTAGTAACACTTGAAATCTAAGTCAATCTCAATCAAAAAATCAGCTCAGGTAGCTTTATTTACTTCTGTCCTATACTATTTCAATGAAACTTAAAGGACCAGTAAACACAGTAGATTTGCATAATCAACAAATGCAAGATAACAAGACAATGCAATAGCACTTAGTCTGGACTTCTCTTTTTTCTGACAAAATTAAAAGTTATGCTATTTCCACTCCCCCTGACAACGTGACAGCCATCAGCCAATCACAAATGCATACACGCACCATGTGACAGCTATCAGCCAATCACAAATGCATACACGTTTATTCTGTGAATTCTTGCATATGCTCAGTAGGAGCTAGTGACTCAAAAAAATTAAATATAAAAAGACTGTGCACATTTTGTTAATGGAAGTAAATTGGAAAGTTGTTTAAAATTGCATACTCTATCTGAATAATGAAAGTTTAATTTTGACTTGAGTTTCCCTTTAAATGGATACTAAGCTCAATTTTTTTCTTTTGTGATTCAGATAGAGCATGCAATTTTAAGCAACTTTCTAATTTACTCCTATTGTCAATCTTTCTTCCTTCTCTTTCTATCTTTATTTGAAAAGCAGTAATGTAAAGCTTAGGAGCCGGCCCATTTTTGGTTAAGGACCTGGGTAGCACCCACTGATTAGTGGCTAAATGTAGCCACCAATAAAAAGCACTAGAAAGGGTGCTGAACCTAAAATGGGCTTTCCTGCTTTTTAAATAAAGTAAGTTTCTCTGTTTAAGTAAAGAGTTTGAGAGCCAAGGGAGTTTTCAAATTGTTTGCTGTATATGCAGTTTAAAACTTATATTTAGCTGTTTTTATTTAAGCTTGCTTTTAACTTTTAACTATTTCCTCCGGGAAGTAGCTGTGTCACAGTTAGAAGGGGAAATAAAGGTAAGCTGAACAGACAGGCCAATTCTGAGCTGGTACACTCCAACAGACTTGTCAGATTAAGTGAAGATGTTGAGGATATCGGTTCAGGGGTGGCAATGTCAGAGAGGGCTGTTCTGCCTAGTATAGTGAACAGTCCTTCAGTCATGGAAGAGGAGCATACAATAGTGAGCAGTCTTTCAGTCATGGAAACGAGGCATACTATAATGAACAGTTCTCCAGTCATGGAAGAGGGGCATATAAATCTGGGCCTGAAGCAGATGTTGGTTGTAGGAGACTCAATTATTAGGAAGGTTGATAGGGTAATTTATCATCCAGACCCCTTAAATAGCTCAGTTTGCTGTCTTCCAGAGGCTCGTGTTAGGCATTTTGTAGAGCGTATTTATAGATTGTTAGAGGGATCTTTGTCTGATCCTGCAGTTATGGTGCATATTGGCACTAATAAAGGAATCAGCGGGAGATGGACTGTCCTAAAAAAATGACTTCAGGGTGTTAAGTAGCAAGCTTAAAGCAAGGTCCTCCAAGGTAATATTTTCAGAGATATTGGGGGCGGAGCCGGCAGCTGACATGAGTGTAGCTTAACTCCGGAGCACTGCAGCAAAAAGCCCTTCAATAACTTGGATATCCTGGCCATCCTACCTTAGATCGCCCTCCAGGACACAGCTAAACAACCCTCTACCCTCCATCTTAGACGCAAAGGTAAAATCGCTGAATTTCTAGCCACCCAGGCTCCACCACACAAACGGCCGCAACAGGCCGCACAAAGCACTCTGCCCATCCATCACGGAGCTTCATCGGCTGCAATTTAGCCATTTTTAACTATAATAAACATGAACATAATAACAAAAAATGAAATGGAAAAGTCTCTCTTCCTATTATAGGGCATAAATGATAGTGGTATGGGGGTGTTACCACTCATCTAACAAACCACAAAGATACCAAATAGCACGGGATACCCCACTCCTGTACCCCTTATACTCTAATAGGCTTATACATTGCCTATTATGGCATCAAAGCACACTACAAAACAGGACAAACTGACAAAGTCTGCAGCAGGAAAATCCATTACCATGTCCTCCATTTTGCAATGCCCTGACCCAACCAATATCTCTCCTACTAACCATAAGCCTAGGGAAAAATCTCTTCTAATACCCTCACAAGAGCCACAAACTAGTAACACTCGAACTGAGGACTACCAACTCTCATCTACCTTTCTGCAAAGTTTACCCTCAAAACAAGATATTGCGGACATAGTTCGATCCTGCATCAGAGAGGAACTTGCAGAGATGAAACAGGACATCCATATGCTAGGCTTTCAGGTTGAAAGTAATCAAGACACCATCAAAGAAGACATACAACAATTGACAGAGCAACTAACTTCCAAGCAAGAGATCATTTTCTCATTTCAGGAAAAACTAGAAGATTTAGAGAATCAAAGCAGATGCAAAAATATGCATATTAGAGGGGTGCCCGAATCGGTACTGCCCAGAGACTTTCCTGTTTACCTTCAAGATCTGTTCCGACACTTAAAATATCTGTCTTTTCCAGATGATATCCTATGGATCAGGGCACACAGAACACTAAGACCAAAACCACCGGACTCTGCCCTGCCAAGAGATATTGTGATACGCTTAAAGAGCTTTCAGGAGAAAGAGATGCTTTTAAACCAGTCCCGAAAATTATGTACATTGTAACATTTTTAACTATAATAAACATGAACATAATAACAAAAAACAAAATTAAAAAGTCTCTCTTCCTATTATAGAGCATAAATGATAGTGGTATGGGGGTGTTACCACGAAAATCCCTATTGGTTCTATTTTTTTATTTGAAATAGCTGAGTATCCTGGCCAAAACGAATTAGGGGAGATGGAAGGGGAGGGAAAAAAGAGGGGAGAGGGGAAGAAGGGGTGGAGGGGAAGGGAGGGAGAGTGAAGGGAGCAAGGTGTATAATTCTACTTAGTTAGGGATGATGTAGTTTTGTGAGATACAAAGAGAGAGGACATGTGCTGAGTTTACTTGCCCGTCTTGGGGATAGAAACGACATCTAAAGTTCAGATGGATTTGCAATGTCTCTAGAAGATGAAAGTTAAAAAGTCTTTCAGGATGACTTGCTAGAAGAGGTGGGGCTGGAGGAGATATTCAAAATTGAGGCATCCATCGTTTTTTTTTTATGAGTGGCAGTATGCCACAACTGAGCTGGGTTGCTCAGTCTCTTAGGAATTTGGGGCATCACCTGGATATAGTGGATATTGCAAAAGGACCCACCTTTATCACAGGAGACTTTAATGTTTCCCTACAACCATCAAAAGACAGCTCCAACCCCACTATAGCAATCTCTAAAAAAATCACAAGCACACTGTGGACAGGACTAAAGAACACCAATTTATACGACACTTGGCATTTCATCCATTCTGACACTAGAGATTATACTTTCTTTTCACACCCCAATGAAACATATAGTCATCTTGACTATATCTTCTCCGACCAAGCAGCTTTAGCCCTAGTCAAAAGATGTGATATTTCCCCCACATCGTGGTCTAACCACTCAGCAGTAAATCTCAAAATTTCTTGGCCTGGCACACCTTTAATACTATACATATGGAAATTAGATAACACTTTATTAAACGACCCAGCTACAGTAACAAAATTCGGCTCCAGTATAAAGTAATCGTTTCACCCAAACGCACACTCGATAACCAGTAAATATGCAATCTGGGAGGCACACAAATGTGTGCTTTGAGGAGAATTAATCAAATTAAACGCCTAATATCAAAAATCACATCGACAGACGTACAAAGATTAATCAGACACATTTACCCGCCTGGATTTAGCCCATAAACTGTCCACAACGGACCCCTTAACAGCAACCAACCTACAAAATGCCAGACAAGCCCTAGATAGTTTTCTACAAATCGAATATCAAGCGCTCAGAGCAAAAACCAACAGCATGTTTTTCTATGAGAGCTATAGGTCAGGCAAACTTCTAGCCAGAGCCCTGAAAAAAGACTAAAATCCTATATAAATGAAATAAAACAACCTAGCCCTCCCGCCACTCTTAACACTACAACAGACATTTTACAATCCTTTCACGACTATTACTCAACACTTTACAACATTAAAAATGATTACACAATGCGCGTACCTCTCCCAGACCTAGTTTCTTATATCACACATGCACAGCTACCTCAGATAATACCCGAGCAACTCCAACATCTCAGTAACCCCATTTCCCAACCTGAAGTTCTTGCGGCTATTAAAGCACTCAACAACGGGAAAAGTCCAGGCCCTGATGGTTTTACTGGAAAATACTACCACACTTTCTCCTCCCTACTCTTACCCCATCTCATCCAGCTCTTTAATAAAGTAACAGATACTAATCCTTTCCCCCAATCAATGCTAGAAGTGCAAGTTGTAGTAATCCCAAAACCAGGAAAACCTCCCACTACGCCCAATATCCCTCCTAAACACGGATATTAAACTGTACGCCAAAATATTAGCCACTTGCATCAACACTATCCTACCATCAATCGTGCACATTAATCAAGCTAGGTTCACCCCTTTCAGAGAAACCAAAGACAATACCACCAAAATTCTTCTTTTAATGGAACATGCGGCCACTAATAATATTCCCTCTGCATTCATTTCAATGGATGTGGAGAAAGCCTCCGATAGACTAAATTGGCAATATCTACAGATGACACTAAACAATTTGGCTTTGACCTATCCTTTATAGGAAAAGTTTTCTCCCTTTACAATAACCCCCCCAAGCAAAAATGTAATTAAACAATACACTATCCCACCCATTCGACATCACAAATGGCACACAACAGGGATGTCCTCTCTCCCCCATACTATTTGTCCTCACCATGGAAGTTTTAGCCTCTCACATCAGGCATAACACAGCCATTCATGGATTCAGAATTGCTCATCTGGAGTACAAAGCTACCGTATATGCCGACAATCTTTTCCTTACAGTGCTAAAAATAAATACACAGAGCGCCTCCTTAAAAGGCTAAGACACTAGTAGTTAAAAGATTATTTAAATAAAAACTATATTGATATTCTATAGGTGTATATAAAATATATTTTATAAGCTACTTGTAGCTAAAATATACAAACAAGATACAAAAGTGGATCCACTTAAGATTAACAATAAAATATGCATATATCTATATAAAAAACAATACAATTGTGGTTAAAACCCACAACAAAATACAATCTAAATCACAAAGTAAATACAAAATAAATTGTTGTTAACTGATAAGCTGGTTGATGGTTGGATAAAAAAATATATAAAAACATCAATTTACTGAGTAGGTGTTCATAAATATGTAAGTCCCAAACTTTAAATTCTTTCCAGAAAATGAATGTCCAATATGAAGATTCTATTTTAAAACAATTATCCTTATATATCCCTCGATAAACGGTGAAATGAGGAAGTGTGTAAAAAAGAAAAAACGTAGTGGTTTTCAAATCAATTTCCAAAAATTATTGTGAATATCCAAAAAATCCTGAAAAGATGATGTGATGAAGTGGGCGTAAAAAAAATCAAAAATGTGTGTACACAAAAATGAAAAAAAGAAAAAGGGAAAAAATTTGAAAAAATAATCCAAATGAATATTTAGGATGTGTTAAAGTGAATAACACACTTATAAAGTGACCCTTATGTGAATACAAGATGTGAAAAGATGCTCCCAAAAAGTTATTCCTGTGTATAAACGATGAAAAAATACAGAAAAGGATCCTATGTCTCAGGGATCAATTCATTCAAAGATATACCTGTAATAAAACAAATATAACATAGTGCAAAACTGCTATTCAAACTTAGTAATTGAAAAGAAGCTTACCATATATGTCAACGCGTTTTGACCCTAAGAACTGGGCCTTTATCAAGATATATATATATATAGATGTCATGATTTACACCTGTACCTTTAAGGTTATCTGACACCAGTTGCCATCTGTATAAAAACCCCACCCTCAGTTCATTCATTGCTTAGTAATTTTTGACTACATCAGTCATTTACCTTAGCCTCTCCTGGAATTGTTACTACAAGTCTTTGGACCATTGCCACAATACGTTTCTACTTTGTTGCAAATTTCTAAAGTTACAAGTTCCATCTCAATCCTATTTTTGTTCTCTGAACGATCAGTATTCAGCTTTCTCGCAACTGTCAGTTTCACAAGCTAATCACGCTGTCTACCGCAGCTGTCTGTGTTACCTTCAGAGCCGGAGTCCGTGGTGACGTCACCCGCCATCTCAGCTGTTCCTCTTACCATCAGGAAGCCGCAGCACACGCTTGTATTACACGCTCTCCTAGCGTGTTCCAAACTCGATCCTCAACTCCTTCAGGCTAATCCAAAGCGGTAACAGTAAGCATTTACCTCCAGTATCGATACTTTTACTTCCTTGACTCCTGACTTTATCTCTCCGGTACAGTTATTCTAGTTGGTTTATTTTATCATTGCCTGTTAACATCCATACTATCTGCCTTAACCAATTATACATTAACTTGTAAAAATTATCACAAGGTTTTTATTCATAACATAACCTGCCAAACTTGTTGCCACCTATTGGCTATAGGTTATGATTATGATAAGTTAACCTAATAGTAATGGTAGGATTGTTGCCTTAATAAATGAAACCATTTTCATTTAATTCCATTACCTTCCTAAGTCAGCAATTCTTCCACACTCCTATAACTTTGAAAGTGATACTATATTTATTCTAAGATACTTTTATCTACAGTTGGATTCACAATCTATCCTTATATCTCTCCCTACAGGGAAATATAGGATCTCGACTGAAACCTGACACTAATTACTAAGCCTACACAATGAATCCAGTAGATATAGTGACGCATGTTCAGACATTAACTGAAAAAGTAGAGACAATTACACAGGCACTAAATACTCTGCAACATGAAAATTCATCTCTTAAAGCCTACATAAAAGAAATTGCTGACAAACAAATAACTACTCATGCTTTAGAACCTAATGTTAGCTCACCTGAGCATTTCCAGGGAGACAGAAAACATTTCAGAGAATTCAAGAATGCTTGTTATTTGCTTTTCTCACTAAAACCTATCACATACCCCACAGATCAAGTCAAAGTCCTAACAACTATCTCTTATTTAAGGGGGGAACCTCGCATATGGGCTAACACATTTTTTGAAACAAATGATCCAATACTACAATCCTTAGAATCTTTTTTTAATGCCATGTCACAATTGTATGATGATCCCTATAAGCAGCTCACAGCTGAAAATGGTATGAGAGCATTAAAACAACTTAAAAAGCCTGTAGAGGATTATATAACTGAGTTTAAAAAAATTTCTAAGGACAGTGGTTGGAATGATTTATCGTTAAAAAACCAGTTCAGGTTAGGATTATGTGATTCACTTAAAGATGAATTGGCAAGAGTTGAATTACCAGACACCTTGGAAGGGTTAATTAATCTCTCAATTAGCCTAGATAGACGTCTTAGAGAATGTAGATCTGAACGTAGTTCCAGTGATTTTACCTTTAGACGTCCAAACCTAACAATACCCTCCTCACAAAATACACGTAGTCAAACATTTTCCACACCTGAGGCCATGGACATAGGATTTATAAAAGGGCCACTTAATCCTCAAGAAAAACTCAGAAGAAGGCAAAATAATCTGTGTATGTACTGTGGAGCTGCACAACACACAGTAAAGGATTGTCCAATACTAGGACGTCAGAAAAGGGGTAAGGAAAAACACATGAATACCTGTTATAATATACAAAGTTCCAGATCTACAAACTGCTCACTCACACTTATTTTGCAGTGGGAGAACCAACGAGTAACCTCCAAGGCGATCATTGACTCAGGAGCCAGCACTAATTATATGGATTTGAATTTCACTATATTAAATAAAATACCACTTATAAAAAAGACAAATCCAGTGTTGCTCAGAGTTATTGATGGTAGTCAAATATCATCCGGCCCTATCTCACATCACACTATACCTATAAAAGTGTCTATAGGGGGAACACATATTGAATATGTGTCCTTTGACGTTATTCCTTCTCCCATATATCCTTTGGTTTTAGGTTACTCATGGTTAAATTTACATGATCCGACTATATCTTGGAAAACCTCTGATGTTATATTTTCTTCTGATTATTGTAAAACAACCTGTATATCCAGTCATTACATTTTACAAACTGAGCATAATAACATACCATCTGAATACTCTGAATTTTCTGACGTATTCTGCAAAAGAGAGTCAGAAAATCTTCCTCCCCATAGGAAGTATGACTGTCCTATAGACCTTGTTCCTGGGGCTGATATACCATGTGGGCATATTTTCCCTCTTTCCAAAAATGAATTAGAGTATTTAAAAGATTACTTAGAAGAGAATCTTCGTAAGGGGTTTATAAGACCATCGACCTCTCCAGCTGGAGCTGGAATGTTCTTTGTCAAGAATAAAGATGGCACAATTAGACCCATAGTGGATTACAGAGAACTTAATCGCAGAACTGTAAAAAACAGGTATCCACTACCCCTAATTCCAGAATTAATCGAAAGACTTGAGGGGGCTTCATACTTTACTAAATTAGACCTGAGAGGTGCATATAACCTCATAAGAGTAAGACAAGGAGACGAATGGCTTTCCGTACGCGTTACGGACTGTACGAATATACAGTGATGCCATTCGGGCTTTGCAATGCGCCCACCACCTTTCAGTATCTAATAAATGATGTGTTTAAAGATCTGTTAGATATATATGTTGTCATTTATTTAGACGACATACTTATATACTCAAAATCTAAGTCAGATCATATAAAACATGTTCGCACTGTACTTTCTAGGTTACGTCAACACCACTTGTATGCAAAGCCAGAAAAATGTATCTTTAACTCCAATAGCATTACTTTTCTGGGTTATGTAATTTCTCCTGAAGGAATAGATATAGAAAAAAATAAAATAACAGCTATCTTGGAATGGCCTACCCCTACTTCCAAGAAACATATACAGAGGTTTATGGGGTTTGCAAACTTTTACAGAAAGTTTATTAAAAACTTTGCTCATATCTCTAAACCCCTCACTAGCCTCACAAAGAATAACATCAAATTCCACTGGTCTGAGGAAGCACAAAAAGCATTTGAAACATTAAAACATAGATTCACTTCCGCACCTATTCTGTCATACCCTAACCCCTCATTACAATATGTCATTGAAGTAGATGCTTCAGACTACGCTATTGGAGCAGTTCTGTCACAAAGACAGAGTTTAAAACACCCACTACATCCTGTTGCTTTCTTTTCACGGGTGATGTCAGAATCAGAAATCAATTATGCAATAGGAGAGAAGGAACTTCTAGCCATTAAGGCCTCGTTTGAACACTGGAGGCATCTGTTAGAAGGAACCACTTTACCCATTTTAATATACACTGACCACAGGAACTTACAATACTTGAAAACAAACAGAACTCTTACAGCTCGCCAGGTGCAATGGAATCTATTCTTCAATAGATTTAATTATTTAATAACTTATAGACCTTCTAACAAAAATTTGAAAGCAGATGCACTCTCTAGAATACCAGATAAACCTTTATCTCAAAATGCTCATCACTCTATAATTCCTCATGATAACATCATAGGTCTCACAGAGGATATAACTAGCCTATTAAAAACACATCTAGTATCAGATTCTGAATGACCTAAAACACTAGTAACATTGGGAACCAATGGTCTTTATTATCATGACAATCTTGTATATGTACCACACACATTAAGAGAGAAAATTCTGTATAGCTATCACGACACTCCTTTGGCAGGTCATCCAGGAATTTCAAAAACTACAGAATTGATTACCAGGCATTTTTGGTGGCCAAGTATGAAAACTGATATTACTGACTACATAAGTTCTTGTAAAATATGTACAGTCTCCAAGACACAACACCAACGACCCACAGGGCACTTACTACCTTTACCTATACCATCACGACCTTGGACTGACATAGCACTAGACTTTATAGTAGAATTACCTAGGTCTTCCAATCATACAACCATATTGGTTGTTGTTGATATCTTCAGCAAGATGGCACACTTCATTCCTACCACTAAATTACCAACCTCTTCAGAAACAGCTCAGCTTCTTATACATCATGTCATCAAATATCATGGGTTACCACTTAGTATAACATCAGATCGTGGAACCCAATTCACTAGTAGATTTTGGCATGAATTATGTAAAACATTGAAAATACGCCGTCGGTTAAGCACCTCTTTCCACCCTCAGACTAATGGGCAGACGGAGAGGACTAATCAATGGCTTGAACAATTCTTACGTTGTTTCACTAACAACAAACGGGATAACTGGTCATCTCTGTTAACATATGCAGAATTTGCATACAACAATTCTGTGAATAGTACCACTAAGTTTTCACCCTTCTACATCAACTACGGGTTCCATCCAATATTTCACCAGGAAGATTTACAGGATAGTTCTTGCCCACAAGTCAATGACTTAATCAACACCATATCTGATACGTTCACTACAGTAAAAGACAATATTGCTCACTCTAAGACTTTGCATAAACTCTACTATGATAGAAAACATTTACCATCACCAAATTATCAAATCGGGGACAAAGTCTGGTTATCAACACATAACTTGAGGTTACCATATCCGTCCCGTAAATTGTCCTCCTTATTCATTGGTCCCTATTCTATTAAAGCAATAGTGAATCAAAATGCTGTTACTCTTTCATTGCCTGACAAATTCCGAATACACCCCACGTTCCATGTATCATTGTTGAAGCCTTACAAGTCTACACGGAATGACGATTCCATACCTAAGGATCCTGATATACTTCATGATGTGGACTTGGAATATGAGGTCGCCTCTATTAAAGATTCTCGTCGTCATGGGGGAAAACTTCAATACTTAGTACATTGGAAGGGTTATCCGGATGAGGACGATTCCTGGGAACCTGCTACGAACCTCTCTGCACCCCGTTTGGTTTCTTTGTTCCACAGAAGAAATCCTGATAGACCCAAACCATGATCCCCGGAGTGGATCTTTGAGGGGGGAGTTCTGTCATGATTTACACCTGTAACTTTAAGGTTATCTGACACCAGTTGCCATCTGTATAAAAACCCCACCCTCAGTTCATTCATTGCTTAGTAATTTTTGACTACATCAGTCATTTACCTTAGCCTCTCCTGGAATTGTTACTACAAGTCTTTGGACCATTGCCACAATACGTTTCTACTTTGTTGCAAATTTCTAAAGTTACAAGTTCCATCTCAATCCTATTTTTGTTCTCTGAACGATCAGTATTCAGCTTTCTCGCAACTGTCAGTTTCACAAGCTAATCACGCTGTCTACCGCAGCTGTCTGTGTTACCTTCAGAGCCGGAGTCCGTGGTGACGTCACCCGCCATCTCAGCTGTTCCTCTTACCATCGGGAAGCCGCAGCACACGCTTGTATCACACGTTCTCCTAGCGTGTTCCAAACTCGATCCTCAACTCCTTCAGGCTAATCCAAAGCGGTAACAGTAAGCATTTACCTCCGGTATCGATACTTTTACTTCCTTGACTCCTGACTTTATCTCTCCGGTACAGTTATTGTAGTTGGTTTATTTTATCATTGCCTGTTAACATCCATACTATCTGCCTTAACCAATTATACATTAACTTGTAAAAATTATCACAAGGTTTTTATTCATAACATAAACTGCCAAACTTGTTGCCACCTATTGGCTATAGGTTATGATTATGATAAGTTAATCTAATAGTAATGGTAGGATTGTTGCCTTAATAAATGAAACCATTTTCATTT
Source organism: Bombina bombina (assembly GCF_027579735.1). NCBI lineage: Eukaryota > Metazoa > Chordata > Amphibia > Anura > Bombinatoridae > Bombina > Bombina bombina. Next base: position 756,419,624 of record NC_069504.1, read on the forward strand.
AATTCCATTACCTTCCTAAGTCAGCAATTCTTCCACACTCCTATAACTTTGAAAGTGATACTATATTTATTCTAAGATACTTTTATCTACAGTTGGATTCACAATCTATCCTTATATCTCTCCCTACAGGGAAATATAGGATCTCGACTGAAACCTGACAATAGATATATGCATATTTTATTGTTAATCTTAAGTGGATCCACTTTTGTATCTTGTTTGTATATTTTAGCTACAAGTAGCTTATAAAATATATTTTATATACACCTATAGAATATCAATATAGTTTTTATTTAAATAATCTTTTAACTACTAGTGTCTTAGCCATTTAGGAGGCGCTCTGTGTATTTATTTTTAGCACTACATTCACCTTTTTGGGGGCGCTGGTACCCACAATACTAGGAGCCACAGACACAAGGTTGAGCGCTGTCAGATTTTAACAGATTTCAATCTTTTCCTTACACTCACACCACCCCAATTATCAATCCCTTACCTTATACAGACACTCCAAACCTACGGCACTTTCTCCAACTTTAAGATCAACTTCACCAAATTGGAACTACTGCCCGTCGGGGTACATATGGATGAGCTCAAATCAATTCAATCACTAGCCCTTTTTTGTCCCCAACTCCACTCTATAAAATACCTAGGGTTTCACATATCCCCCCACACACACACAAGTAACACTCGATTCAAATTTTAAAGCCATATCTGATGCAATTACATGCCCTTCTGAGATCCTGGAGCAGCAAGCCAATTCTCTTCCAAACCTTACCAATCCCTATCCCAAAATCGTTAATCCACAATCTTCAAAAGTCTATCATTTTGTACATATGGCAACACAGGAGACCCCGGATAGCTACTGCCAAACATTACCGCCCCAAAGAGTTGGGTGGACTCAGGATCCCAAACCTAACACAAATACAGGTTAGCCTCTTTTTATTCTAGAATCATACACTGGAGCAAACACTCGACCCATAAGGAATGGGTACTCCTAGAACACTTATTATCTAACACTAAACATCTCGGCAGCAAATGTTGGCTACCTGCGACCAAGAGGAACCTACCAACACATTTCCTAACAATAATCAAAGAAACTTTCAAGCTATTGGACACAGATATTAAACAATATAACCATATCTCTACAATACCCTCCTCGTTAACCCCCCTTCATGAGAACCCTGACTTCCCCTTTAGACTACCCGCGCAAGTAATCCAAGCACCCCATATTTCTAAATCTTCTCCCTGCCTCACAATAATTACGAATGGAAAACCCAAACCTTTATCTGAAATTGCACTCATCCTAGAGAACACACATGTAAATTGGTTTTGACACCAACAACTCTCGGATTTCCTTACAAAACACCCCCAAAAAGCTCAACTCTCACACACTCTAACCAGCTTTGAAGGTAGCTGCATTCACGATACCCTTAATAAAGGTTTCCTCTCTTTCACACATCAATTACTCATGCAAACACATAATACATCCCTCCCTTCCTACACACAGAAATGGGAAAGAGAAATTGGTACCACCCCAACCACAAGGAATGGCTAAAAATCTTTTCCTACATGATAAAATCCTCATCCTCCATTTACGTAATGGAAATGAATGTCAAACTTTTATATAGATGGTATTACACCCCATACCGACTGCACACCATCCTCCCTGGGCTCTCACCAGAGTGCTGGAGAGGCTGTAAAGCAATAGGCACCCCCACACACATATGGTGGACATGCCCCATCGCCCAGACATACTGGGAGGCAATCAAAACTGAATTTAATTTTTTTTACCCATAACTCTCAAACTAAACATCTGGTTCTTCCTCTTTATTAAATTCACCCAAGTTAAATGCAAATTATGACTAGCACTATTAACTATCATGAAAAACTCAGCAAAAAGACTGATACCCAAAAACAGTAAATGTCATAATCTTCCATCCATCCCTGCTTGGAAAGAAATGACCTCCCAGTCTCTCCAACTAGAAAAATACCACTACACTTGCAATAAACAAACAGATGACTACCACTCAATCTGCTTCTTCTGGGAAGAATTTATTAACCAGAAGCCTTCCCCACCCATGACTTGACAATGTACATCAGCATCCTCAAACTTAAAGACATCAACTACACTTCACCAAGAGAATTGATGACGGACCTCCTTACCCCTTGCCAGTTAACTATTCATTTCCACAGCCTAACAAATAAAAAATATTCCCTGCATGAACCATTTAATCTATATTATACCTTCTGCAGTTTAAACCCATGCTTATACCGGTTAATTTAATTTATAACCATATCTCTTGTTAACAACCTGCAACATGTAACTCATTTCTGAAGAAAATTGCTTCTCTTTTATGTTTATAAGATAACAAAGACTTGTTGCACATGTACTACCTTTTACCTCTACATGTTTGTATCGGTTATATAATTTTCAATAAAGCATTTGAAAAAATATATATATATATATTTTCAGAGATATTACCAGCACCATGTGCTAACTCACAGCTAGATTACGAGTTGTGCGTTATGAGTGAAAAAGCATCGTTATGGCTCTTTTTCACTTCCGCTGGTATTACAGGTGTTGTAGGTATAGATGTACCGCACTTTTTAAAAAGTCCTTTTTCTATGGGACTTCCACGGCGCTGGTATTACGAGTTTGCCTGGCAGGCCAAAAAGTGAGCAGTACAGCCTTTAACTACAAGATCTGTACCGCCATCTAAAGTCAGTAGTTAATAGTTTTACGCTACAAAGCTGTACCATAAAACTCATAACTAAAGTGTTACAAAGTACACTAACACACATAAACTACTTATTAACCCCTAAACAGAGGCCCTCCCGCATCGCAAATACTAAAATAAAATTATTAACCCCTAATCTGCCGCTCCGGAAATCGTTGCCACTATAATAAACATATTAAGCGATGCGCTGCGGAATTTATTGCCAGTGCTGCGGAATCTGTTGGTGCTCTACAAATACCGGATGATGATAATAATAATAATATTAACCCCTAAACCGCCTCCCTCCCGCATCGCCAACACTAGTTAAATATTATTAACCCCTAATCTGCTGCCCACAATGTCGTCGCCACCTACATACACTTATTAACCCCTAATCTGCTGTCCCTAACATCGCCGCAACCTACATTACTGTTATCAACCCCTAAACTGCTGCCCCCAAAATTGCTGCCACCTAACTACACTTATTAACCCGTAATCTGCGGCCCCCAATGTCCCCACCACTATATTAAAGTTATTAACCCCGAAGTCTAACCCTAACCCTTACACCCACTAACTTTAACATAATTAAAATAATTCCAAATAAAAATTACAATTAATACCTAAATTATTCCTATTTAAAACTAAATAAATACTTACCTGTAAAATAAAACCTAAGCTAGCTACAATATAACTAATAGTTATAGTGTATCTAGCTTATGTTTTATTTTTATTTCACAGGTAAGTTTGTATTTATTTTAACTAGGTAGAATAGTTATTAACTATTTACTAACTACCTAGTTAAAATAAATACAGATTTACCTGTAAAATAAAACCTAACCTGTCTTACACTAAAACCTAACATTACACTAAAATTAAATAAATTACATCAATCAAATACAATTAACTAAATTACAAAAAAAGGGCATTTGGATGGGCATTGCCCTTAAAAGGGCATTCAGCTCTTTTACATTGCCCAAACCCTAAGCTAAAAATAAAACCCACCCAATAAACCCTTAATAAAACCTAACACTAACCCCCGAAGATCCACTTACAGTTTTGGAAGACCGAACATCCATTCTCATCCAGCCAGCGAAGTCCTCATCCAAACGCCAAGAAGTCCTCAACAAAGCCGGCGAAGTCCTCATCCAAGCAGCAGAAAGTCCTCAACGAAGCCAGGAGAAGTCTTCATCCAAGCGGCAAGACGTCCTCAATGAAGCCGGGATAAGTCTTCATCCAAGTGGCAAGAAGTCATCATCCAGACGGGCAGAAGTCTTCATCCAGGCGGCATCTTCTATCTTCATCCTTCTGGCGCGGAGCGGGTCCATCTTCAAGACATCTGGCGCGGAGCATCCTCTTCATACGGTCCCAGCCGTACACTGAAGGTTCCTTTTAAGGGACGTCATCCAAGATGGTGTCCCTTGAATTCTGATTGGCTGATAGAATTCTATCAGCCAATAGGAATTAAAGGGTACAAATCCTATTGGCTGATGCATTCAGCCAATAGGATTGAGCTTTAATCCTATTGGCTGATCCAATCAGCCAATAGGATTGAGCTTGCATTCTATTGGCTGATTGGAACAGCCAATAGAATGCAAGCTCAATCCCATGGGCTGATTGGGTCAGCCAATATGATTTTTTACCCTTTAATTCCTATTGGCTGATAGAATTATATCAGCCAATCGGAATTCAAGGGACACCATATTGGATGACGTCCCTTAAAGAGAACCTTCAGTGTACGGCTGGGACCATATGAAGAGGATGCTCCATGCCAGATGTCTTGAAGATGGACCCGTTCCACGCCAGAAGGATGAAGTTAGAAGATGTTGTCTGGATGAAGACTTCTGCCCGCCTGGATGATGACTTCTTACCGCTTGGATGAAGACTTCTCCCGGCTTCGTTGAGGACTTCTTGCCGCTTGGATGAAGACTGCTCCCGGCTTCGTTGAGGACTTCTTGCCACTTGGATGAGGACTTTGCCGGCTGGATGAGGATGGATGTCCGGTCTTCCAAAACTGTAAGTGGATCTTCGGGGGTTAGTGTTATGTTTTATTAAGGGTTTATTGGGTGGGTTTTATTTTTAGCTTAGGGTTTGGGCAATGTAAAATAGCTGAATGCCCTTTTAAGGGCAATGCCTATCCAAATGCCCTTTCAGGGTGTGAAAAAGCCCCTTTTCTAATATTGGGTCAGTGACTAAAATCAGTGTCAGGCTTTTCCTTATAATACATTTACCTTATTTAAAGAATGATACTTACACCAGTCTTATAAAAAGGGATACATTTATTAAATGACAAATCTATACATGAGTGGTGAGAGAAGCGTCTAACGTACAAGGCTCTATTCGTCTAACCTGTCTACACTATAAACTAATGCCTGTGGGTGGGTGCATGCGAAGATTGCTGCAGTCTGTCTATTACCTGTTGGTGTTATGTGTCCTTCCTTTTTCCTCTCTTTCAAGCTGCTTCTCAAAACATATTTATAGCCAAACAGCCACACCATGAAGACAGTCCCAGCCAATCAAATCCATTCATCTTCTGGTTTATAACAATTCATCTGTTGAGTTAACTGCCTGTAGATGTCGCTGTGGTCCAAGAAATGAGTTTTCCTAATGCCATCTGACCTTTGTGACCCATCTCAGGACTGACCTTGTCTGAGTCCCTTTGAAGATTTATGATGCCATTGTCCTGTCCTGTGTCCTTTTGAAGCTTTATGACATTTGATTTTCTATCTTCAGGAAGGAGCGCAGGTCTCACCTGTCTTATCTACATTGGTAGCCTTTGATCCTTCTGTACAGGCCTTGGGGTCGAGTTACTTGATATTATCTCTTGGAAACTAGTTTATTCAATAGGGTTAAGCTTTCCTTACTATAGCAAAATGTGCTTTTCCAGTTATACAGTTATTACATATAATTTCCAGTTATACAGTTATTACACAGGGCAATGGGTAGCTTAGGTTTTTTTAGATAGAATTTTATTTGGGAGGGTTGGTTGTGTGGGTGGTGGGTTTTACTGTTGGGGGGGGGGGTGTTTGCATTTTTATTTGCCAGGTAAAAGAGCTGATATCTTTGGGGCAATGCCCCACAAAAGGCCCTTTTATGGGCTATTGGCAATTTAGTTTAGGCTAGGGGTTTTATTATTTTGGGGGGCTTTTTATTACATATTTGATTATTTCTTTTTTATTTTGTGTAATGTAGTGTTTTTTGTTTTTTTTGTAATTTAGTTAATTGTATTTGATTAATGTAATTTATTTAATTTTAGTGTAATTTTAGGTTTTACTGTAAGAAAGGTTAGGTTTTATTTTACAGGTACATTTGTATTTATTTTAGCTAGGTAGTTAGTAAATAGTTAATAACTATTGCTACAGGATATTTTTAGCTGCTGGTGCAATGCTAAATACGGAGAGCGTATTGCTCTCCGCATTCAGCGAGGTCTTGCGGACATGATCCGCACTGTTGGATCAAGTCTGCAAGACCTTTGATAAATAGGCCCCCAAGTAGCAGCAGAAAGCAAATGAAAATTAAATGTGTGACAGCAGGAGCGTATTAAGGCATAGGCCAACGAGGCCGGTGCCTAGGGAGGCAGATTTTTATGGGGCAGCAGAATTTTGAGTCCCTAGGGCCACTCTACTGAACTCAGGGCCCGGGTGGCTAAATCAACCAATTATAAATGATTTAAATGACTGGCCCAGCTATTGCAATCCTATGGGATTGTATGTGGGTGCGCATGACGTGGTGACAGTGGAGGCGGAGCTCACTTGCGCAGCCTGGCCTGGACTGAGAGGGAATGCGGTATTCTTCCTGGCTCCACCGCGTGATTGAGACTCACACAGACTACACAGTGCAGTGTTCACTACACTGTGACCACTGTGAAACAGCATATG